>NC_056727.1:691794275-692054915 GCF_019279795.1 Protopterus annectens
GAGATATCAACAAGCCAGTTTGTTTGTATCATGATACAGTCTCTGTGCTTGCAACATTTTTTTTTTAAAAAACAACACATCATTTTTTTGTAAGGGGCTTTCCCCCCTGCACCTCCCCCCACACCCTACTGCTTGTGTATGGTAAGTCGGAGATCCCACAAATATGACACGAGGGCATAATGTCCTTCCATATCACTGATAAATGAAAGGATTTCCTTCTATGAAAGCCAATGTCCGGCCAGTAAATCAAAGGCTGTAGTACTTACAGGGGCAGTACATCACGTGTATGCTCCCTGTGCAAGGAGTAGGGCATGAAGGTGATGTTCAGATGCACACACACAGAATTACTTTGCCACCAGATGAAACGCCATCATTGAACATCTGTCTGAATGTCTTTCTGCTTTGCTGGATACCAAGACTTGTTTCAGATAAATGCCCCCACTGGGGTTTCTCCATTTTATTTAGTGTCAGTTGGGTTGATGTCATCCAGAAAGGGAAAATGTCAGTGTGGGAGGCAGGGTCCCTTTAAAGACCATCATGATCAGTCTTTCTTCTTTTTTAGTGCTTCCCTCGACCATATGCAGTATTAAATCTGCCAGTGTTTTGTCCCCAAGATCCTAATAGATGTTCATCGTGTTACACTGCTTCAGTCATTACTCTTGGGTTATCCTGCTGTCAGGCAGTTCCCCAGTCGGCCTGAGTTCCAAAGTCTTGGTCCGGCGTTGGTTGCTGTCGCCTCCTCCCTGACGTCAGTGCGACAGGGGTATATAAGATACAGCTGACACCATTTTCTTCAGTCTTTCTTTCCACGCGGTGCCCGAAGCAAAAGCAGTTCACAAGTGCCGGTCAGCCGACTCCTGAGATTTTCATTCCGAATCCAGAACAGAAGTCTTCTACAAAGCTAAGTACCCCGTTGGGGAAACTTTTTCTTGCCTCAGACCGATGTCAGTAAAAGTTAACTGTATTTCTTGTGGGAAGCAAATACCTCATAAGGATTTCCTTTCTTATTGTGTCCCATGCCTGGGCCCAGACCACGACATCACTGGTTGTCGGTTTTGTGCTAGGTTTAACAAGCGCACTATTAAACGTCGGTTTGATTTTGCCCGACATTACTTTGGCAGAAAATCTAATTGCACCATGCCGTGGGAACATCCGATGACCGCAATTCATAAAAAGCGCAAAGACAAAGACAAGCATCCGAGGCCCAAAACTGACGACGAGGCCTCTTCTAGGCCAGTCGCCGGTTCTCTGGTTTTCAGCGAGGCACCTTCGCAGCCCGTGACGACCGCTTCTGCAGAACCACAGGCAGCCACCGACTCCCTCGTGGAGATGGCTGGGCCATCTGACGCACTAGTTTTACAGACTACCGAAACTGACCCTGCTGAGGGATCCGGAGTACATGAACAACCCGCAGCTTCAGAGTGTGTCTTCAGACCTACTCAGCTAAGCATTAAACCCTCTTCTAAGTCTAAGCCTCCTTTAAAAAGAAAGAAACAAATACAGTCTCCAGGACAGTCCTCCATGCCTAAGAAACAAATGCTCAAAAAGGCCGAAGACCTTATTACTCTGATCAGGGGGTCCCATCCCCAACCTGATAAAAGGCCTAGACAGGATGCAGACTATGACTCATCCGACCAGGTGTCCATTTCCTCTGGTTCATCCTCAGACCTAGGTTATTCTTTACCCCCTTATGAGGATTCTGATGCTGAGGAATCAACTCCATCAGCCTCTCCACCAGAGGATTACTCTTTTGGGGAAACTTTACACACCATGAGGGAGCATTTCCATTGGGAAGGCCAGGATTACTCAGAATCCAAGAAAAGGCTCAGAGAATTCCTATTATTGCCTCAACTCAGACCCCTCACAATTCCGCCAGTGCTAGATATTGTGGATGATGTTATAGGTTCATAGGTTGGTACCGAGCTATCTGCCCGAAGGCATATATTAGCCCAGCCACTTTGTGCAGCATTCACTGCCCCTTTAGTAGTTCCCTAGACCCTTGTACTAGCAGCTAGTACCCTTGGCCCCTATCTAGTAGTGCTGTTGGTGTGATCCCCGGTGTGAACTTTCTGTTACCCATCCACTCATCAAGGTTCCTTTTGAAGAGTGATAGTGAGGGGCTCTGTCTTATGCAGAGCGGGACCCTGTTCCATAGTAAGGGAAGTCTCTGCGAAGGGAAACTGTCCCTCCAGCATGTTTTATTCATTGTTGTGTTGAGGTTTATATCCGTAGAGCGTGTAGCTCGAGTAGATTTGGTTTTGCTAAGATGGAGCATGTTCAACAATTCTGGGTTGGACATGGCTCTGTACGTTAGACAGAGATCGCCTCTTAGAAAGCGGTATGCAACAGAGAACAGTCTTAGCTTTTTCAGTCGTGCTGCATAGGGCAACTGTTTGAGGCCAGTAATCCTCTTGGTTAGGTACCTCTGTGGTCTCTCCAGCTGCTGGAGATGTCTAGCCAGGTACATTCCAATTGGTGCATTGTGCTCAATAATGGGTCTGATGAGGGAAGAGTAGAGGGGCACCATTACATCCTTAGATCTTGTTGCGAACCCTTTCGTGATCAGATGGTCACATAGAAGGATTTTTTAACCACTTTGGCAACATGGTTATCAAAGGAAAGCTGACTATCTACTTGGGTCCCTAGATCCCTTATTTCTTCTTCAGATTTCAGGGGATTACCTCCTATGTTGTAGTTTGCGGGTACTCTGTTTTTTCCAAAGGGGATTACTACGCATTTTTTTGCATTTAGCTTGAGACCATGGTTTTGACACCATGCACCAGTCTCATTTAGGCTCTTTTGGAGGATTTCCATGTCGGTCGGAGACTCTATTATAGCACCCAGTTTGCAGTCGTCCACAAACTTAGTCAGCCACCCTTCCGTGCTTGCCTGTACTTCTGAGAAGTATATGCCAAACAGGAGGGGCCCCAGGACAGAGCCCTGAGACACACCACTCGTTACTGGTCTGGATTCGGACATAGATCCTGCTACTCTTACTTTATGGTATCTGTCTGAGAGCCAGTTTGCAATCCATCTTGTGACGTAAGGGTTTATGCCCAGGCTGGTGAGCTTATGTGTATACTGAATCCAGTTTAAATCCTGATTCCTTACCTCCAGCTCCAGTAAAACCAGACCGGTATTACAGAGTCCCTGACTCTCACAAATTTCTGTATAAAAGCTCTGTGGCAGACCCAGAGACTATTTCTCAGGGACCCAAAGTGGTTAAGGCCTCATCAGCAAAGAATCCAGTTCCCTCTGACAGAGATTCCAGAGCATTAGACAGATGGGGAAAGAAAGTATATACATCTGCAACTTTTGCAATGAGAGCCTTAAATTGCCAGTTTCACATGCTAAAATATCAGCAATTTTTGATGTCTCAGTTGAAACAAAAAATGCTTCCAGATACTGATCCTCCTAATTTCAAGGAAATGCAGGATTTATTGCATGCTGCTGAACAAGTGGGAAAACATACTTTGCAGTGTGGTTTTGATTCTTTAGATTCCTGTAGAGTAGCAGTTACAGGCTCTGTCATTAGAAGACATGCATGGTTAAAAGAACATACGTTACCATAGGTTCATAGGTTCATACTAGGCTATCTGCCGTAGGGCATTTATAAGCCTAGCCAGAGTGTGTGTGGCTTTCACCACCCCTTAGGATGAGAATACTATACCCATTAGTTTGCTGTGCCTCTGTCCAGCAGTGATACAGAGATGATTCCCGGGGTAAACTTACGATCTCCCATCCACTCGTCAAGATTTCTCTTGAACAGAGTCAGTGAGGGGCTCTGCCTCACATGGACTGGGATTCTGTTCCATAGTGTAGGGAGTCTCTGGGTGATGAATCTGTCCCTCCAGCACGTCCTATTTATATCCGTGTTGAGGTTTAAGTCTCTTGCTCTCGTGGCTCTGGTGGATTTGGATTTTTTGAGGTGGAGCATGTCCATGTCCAGATCATGTTAAAGCTAAACTACTGGATGCACCTTTGCAGCATGATGTCTTATTTGGAGTTAAGGCAGAAGAGGTATTAAAGAAAATGGAGGATAAGGCAAAATCTATGCAAACAGTGAAGGATTTCTTACAGGTACAGCCTCCTCGATTTAGTAGAAACTGGCCAACAAAGAATTGGTCCTTTCCAGTTACAGACAGACCTCAAAGGGGCAGATACAGACATCCAAGAGGTAGAGGTCAGCCACAAGGTCCTTACAGGCCTTGACAATGGGGTACATCAGGCCAGAAAGAAGGGGAAGACAGGCACCAACCTTATAAAAAACAGTCCCAATGACTTTCCACTACAGCTGTCAAACAACTCTCTCTTGGCAGCCCCCTTGGGAGGAAAACTGGCTCTTTTCTATCACAATTGGCATATGATCACCAATGACAAATGGGTTCTCAATATTGTATCTCAAGGTTACAGGTTCCACTTTCACACTCTGCCAAGGTTAAAAGGAATGTCAAATCTGCCACCAAATCACTGGGCAGCAGCTCAACAACAAATTATAGCACTCATGAACATGGGAGCTATTCAAAAGGTACTTCCACAGGAACAAGGACAAGGATTTTACTCAAGACTCTTTCTGGTTCCCAGAAAAGACAAAGCCTGGAGGCCCATTCTGGATCTTTCTTCTCTAAACACTTACCTGGATGTTCCGAAATTCAAAATGTTGACATTACAGCAGCTTCTTCCCATGCTGGGCAAGCAAGCTTGGCTCGTGACCTTGGACCTCAAGGAGGCATACCTGCATGTCCCTATCAGACAAAACTGCAGAAGATACCTCAGATACATAGCTGGTCCAATGCACTATCAATTCTCTGCACTGCCCTTTGGCTTATCTACTGCGCCCAGGGTCTTCACAAATTGCCTGGCACCAGTAATTGCATTTTGCAGACAGAGAGGAATTCAAATTTACCCTTACCTGGACAACTGCCTGATTCAAGCAGAGAGCAAAGACATTCTCCTAAGGCCTCTGGCGTTTGTAAAAAAGTTATTAAGTTGCCTGGGGTACACAGTAAATGAAAAGAAATCAAAACTAGTGCCCTCACAAGAGGTAATATTCCTGGGTGCCAGCTTGAACACAACGGCCCAGATGGCTTATCTCACGCCAGACAAGCAAGGACATCTGACTCAATACTTTCAATTGATGGCAACCAAGACCCATCTCCCTGCAAGAAAAATTCTGCAGGCCTTGGGCTACATGGCATCTTGCATACTACTAATTCCATATGCCAGACTGCATATGAGGAAACTACAATGGTACCTAAAGAGTGTATGTCTCAACACTGTCAAAGTTTGGAAACAGTTATACCACTAATACCTTGCCTTCAGAAGGAGTTTCGATGGTGGGCTCAGGCTTGTCACCACAACAAGGGTCAGCCTTTTACTCAACCCACGGCCAGGCAAACACTGACAACAGATGCATCGGATTACGCCTGGGGAGCACACATGGCAGGAACATGTATTCAGGGCAAGTGGCCCATAGAACAAAGGCATCTTCACATCAACCAAAAAGAAATGTTAGTTGTACAAAATGCCCTTATAGCTTTCAAGGACCTGCTGCATCCAGGGCAACTACTACCAAAGATGGACAACACCACAGTTATGTGGTACATAAACAAGCAAGGGGCCACCCATTCTGACCCCCTCTGCAGACAAGCCATGACCTTGTGGAACACAGCTATAAACTATCAAGTTCATCTACAAGCACACAATTCCTGCCAGGAGAGAAAAACACACTGGCAGACGACTTAAGCAGAAATATCATGGATCCTCACGAATGGGAATTGAATCCACAAATATTCAGAATGATAACACAAAAATGGGGGAGTCCGGACATAGATCTGTTTGTATCCCCAAGGAATTGCCAGCTACATAAATTCTGCACAAGGAGTTACCATCCATAAGCATGGAAAGTGGATGCCCTCTCATTCAGCTGGAAATACCTACAAGTATACGCATTCACACCATTGCCTCTTCTTCCAAAAGTACTCATAAAAGCCAGGCAAGAGAAGCCAAAGATGATCCTGATTGCACCAAACTGGCCACACCAGCACTGGTACCCAATCTTAAAAAACTTAGCACAAGGACCACCCTGGATTTTGCCTCAAATACCACATCAGCTGTCCCAGAACAACAATCAGATACTCCGCAGCCAGCTAAAGACCTTAAACCTAGCCGTATGGAAGATATCGTAGCCAAACAAGCAATGCCTCTCTCCAAAGCTGTTATGGATGTCATCCTGGAGGCCAGAAGGCCTAGTACCAGGAAAGCCTATTCGGATAAATGGAAGAGATTCTGTGCCTGGAAAACAGGCTCACAGCCTTTACCCTCTTGTGCCAAACATTCCTCAGATACTACAATATTTGACTGAGATGCTGGACAGAGGCCTTTCCTTTTCATCCATAAAGATCCACGCCTCTGCCATCTCTGCTCATTACAACACGGATCCACCAATTTTCTCTCATCCCTTGCTAAAACAGTACCTCAGAGGGGCAAAAAACATAAGACCGCCCCGTAGAGCACCTACTCCAACTTGGGACCTCAACTTTGTTTTGGAAAAGTTAACCTTGCCTCCTTCTGAGCCAACTAACACAGCAGAATTAAAATAAATCTCTTGGAAAACTGCTCTGCTCCTGGCACTAACATCAGCACAAAGAGTTTCAGAATTACAGGCACTAATGGCAGTGGAACCTTTCCTCATTTTCCACCAGGACAGGGTGTCCTTAAGAACTAACCCTACTTTTATGCCTAAGGTGATTTCAAGTGTCTCTCTAAACCAAACTATTCACTTGCCAACTTTTTATCCAAAACCACAGAATAAAGGGGAAAAGACTACTGCATTCGCTGGACATTCACAGGCAGTTACTCTTCTACTTGGACAAAACCAAAGCTTTCAGAAAATCTGAGCAATTATTGGTCGTATATGCTGCAAGAATGCAGGGAAAAGCCATTTCAAAACAGACTATTTCCAAATGGATAGGACATTGCATACGTTTCTGCTATACACACCATGGAAAATCTGTGCCTACCAGCATTAGATCTCACTCCACCAGGGCAACAGCCACTTCAACAGCCTACCTCAGAGGAGTACCTACCAAGGATATTTTGGAAGCAGCAACATGGAGCTCTGTGCATACCTTCACCAAGCATTACCACCTGCCTCTATACTCCAAATCCAGAGCTGGCTTCGCCTCTGCAGTGCTGCAGGGCCTTATAGCCACCCCAAATGCATTATAGAACCAGCCACCCTACCTCAGCTTTGGGATTCTACCCAAGTGTAATGACTGCAGCAGTGTAACACGATGAATATAATACAGTTTTGTACCTACCATAAATGTAGATGTTCAAGTGTTGACACTGCTGCAGTCCAGGTTACCCTCCCTACTTCCCCACTTTCTTGCTGGTATGTACCTAGGTCATCTACTCTTTACTACCTATGGGGAGTATTTGCTGGTAACTGAAAGTTGTTGTTTGCTTGTCTTATTTATATTTTATTAGCAATTTGAATTACCTACCTATTTGGGGGCACCTGACATCTGGGGCAAGAAAAACTTAAGAAAATGGTGTCGGCTGCATCTTGGATACCCCTGTCGCACTGACGTCAGGGAGGAGGTGACAGCAACTGATGCCGGACCAATACTTTGGAACTCAGGCCGACTTGGGAACCGCCTGATGGCAGGATAACCCAAGTGTAATGACTGCAGCAGTGTGAACACTCGAGCATCTACATTTATGGTAGGTACAAAACTGTACTTTGTGTCTCCTCCTTATCTGTTTACCCTGAAAAATCAACATCTTAAGCTGTTAATTCAAGGTTCTTTGGCGGAATCTTCCCATTCCAAAGGTCAGCTGTCGGACAAGAAAAACCTGGGTGCCCAGTCTCCCTTGGATGTCTCTCTGAACAATAGTGAAAGCCCAGAGGATCATCTGGTTGTTGCTTCAGATTCCTCAGCCGCAACCCTGTTGGAGGCTGGCATGGATCTAAACATCTTGCATGTCCTCGTAGACTTTACAAACCAAATATCTGCTCCAGTCATTGAGGGGGAACCTCGGCTGATTATATCTGAGGGACCAAGGGTGATTCTGCAGATCTTAGTGAGATAGGAGATCCCCACTACTCTTATTGAGTGTTGCCAGGGATCTGACCCTCCCAGGGTGTTTTGTGCAGACGTACCACAGAAGAAGAAACCAAATCAAGCATATTTCCTCTATAGTTAAGTATCCCTAATGTGAAAGGCAGGATTTTACTGGGGGGGGGGGGGTTATTTAATGCTTTATTGGGTTTAAATTTTCCTCAAGGCGTGTCTGTGCCTGCCCCTCCCTGGTCTTACACCTCGGTTAAAGGATCAAGGGAACCTGACTCCTCCGATGAGGATCGAGATTTGGGGAAGAGTCCCCTGGCTTACTGTTCTCAAATCCCTTCCCCCTGGGACTGTGGTTCAAAGGAATAGGATTCTGTTTGCCTAGATTCCCCTTTACAGGAACTTTCCTTTGGGGTCATTGTTACCTGTATGATGAAATTATTTAAGTGAGATTGCTGTCATGTCTCTGATATCCAGAAAAGGTATTTTGACGCTCTTCCAGGTGGAGTCTCCTAAGCCTTCTGCTGTTCCCTCATTTCTGGCTGCCCTCCTGGATACCTTTTCAGCAGCTTCTGTGTTCTCTGATTTTCAGCCCCCTGCTGCCAAGAAACCTGATAGATTTGACAAGGTGCCTGATTAATGTAAATTCTTTATAAATGCCTTTCTGTTGATCCTCATGTAGTGTCTCTCTTCTGACAAGCTCTCCAAGCTGCTTCCTTCAGATAAGGATAATAGGGCCATGGAGAAGCTGGACAAAAAGGTTTATATTGCTGCCACTTTGTTTTCAGGCTCAAGTACCAGACTCGCATGAAAAGGTATATTGTGGCCATCCTTTCTCAGGTTTCTCAAGTGGTTTCTGACCTTCCTGTCTTTGAAGGGAAAGCCTTTGCCCTTTTCTTGTTGTGAGACCTTCCCCTCTTGGGTTCTACCTCTCAAGTGTTTCACAAATACATACATAATACAACTGTATTAAATACAGTTATGATGCAGCTGATGCTTCCTCCAGGGCTGCTGCATTTGGGTCTGTTATGAGGCATTACTCGTGGCTTTGTCTTCAGGCTTTGCCTGATGACATTAAGGCCAAACTATTGAATGCTTCTTTGTATAATATAAATGTTTTTGATGTTGCTGCTGCTCAACTTTTTAAGTCTTTCCAGGATGACAGTAAAGTCTTGCAGGAGCTGAAAACATATTTTTATTTCTCCTATTCCAAAGTTTTAGAGGCATTACTCCTACAAATCTGCTTTTGTTTGCAGGCAAGCTTGCCCTCTATCCAAAGGAAAAAAGGGGTTCTAGATGTGTGCCTCTTGCTAAGTCTGCTCAAACCCCTATTTCCCAGAAGCCTACTTTTCAGGATAAGCCAGGATGTAGATGACAACTTGCTTCTCCTTTCCCTCGTTCAGGTTCCCTTATCCCGCCATCTTTCCTGGTCTCTTTCAAATTGGTCAAAGATCACAACAGACAATTGGGTTCTGTCCCATTATCTGCCAGGTATATTTCATGGTTTGAAAAAATTCCTTCCACCCTTTTTGGGCATCCCTCTACCTCCTTGGGAACCTCTTCCTCTTTTCCCAGAGGTGCTCCATTCTCTTTTGATCCAGGGCAGCATTCAGGCTGCATTCCTTGCCCAGGTAAGGAGGGGCTTTATTCTGGAATGTTTTTGGTTCCCAAAAGAGAGGGTACTTGGAGACTAGTTCTTGACCTTTCCCAGCTCAACACCTTTCTCAAGATTGCTTCCTTTCAGTTGTTGTTTCTTCAGACTATTTCCTCTTTTTCTACCCCAGTCCTTTATGGTCTCTCTGGATCTAAAGTATACCTACCTTAATATACCCATCCATTCCCTTATCAGAAAATGTTTGTTTCTCTGTTTTTTTTTCTTTGAATTTTCAGTTTTGTGCTTTGCCCTTTGGCCTCTCTACTGCCACAAGGGTATTCCCTGAATGCATCTCTGTTGTCAGTGCCTTTTGGAGGATGAGAGGAGTTTAGATTTTTCATTATTCGGATTACTTGCTCATTCAAGCTTCTTCCCATGATGCTTTCTTCAGGATATCTACTACACTGTTTCAGTGCCTGGGGTTCCCCATAAACTTTAGGAAATCAGCTCTGACCCTTCTCAGGATCATATTTTCCTTGGTTTGAGGCTCCAGACCATGCCCATGCTGGCCTCTCTGCCTTCCTCCAGGGCCCTGTCTCTTACTGACTGCCTTTTTCCAGTCTCTTCTTCCCCTGGCTTCATTCACATCCAGGGACTTTTTCAGGGTCCTCGTGTTCATGACTTCCACCATTCTCATGCTTCCTCTGGCCAGGCTACATATCAGAAAGCTACAGTGGTACCTCAAATCACTGTGGCTACAACATTGCCACCCCCAGGACTTCCCAGTCCCCTTTCTTCCTTGTGTCAGGCTTGGGCTTCAGTGGAGGATTCATCAACTTTCTCTCAACCGGAGGCTTCCTCTCTGTACTCCTGTCCTGACTCTAGTGCTCTTTACAGATGGCTCAGACAGTGGATGGGGGTCCTCCTTTGTCTCTCTCAAGGTTCAGGATCTTTGGCCTCCTTATCAGAGGTCTGAGCACTTCAATAAAAAGGAGATGAGGGCTGTGTTTCTAGCTCTTCAAGCTTTTCATTCTCTCTCTAATACTGGGCCCCTTAAAATTTCATAGGTAATACCACAGTGATGTGGTATGTCAGCAAGCAGGAGTGTATAAGGTCCTACCTTCTTTGTCAGACTAGCTCTTCAGGTATGGGATCTAGCAGTCCAGTATCAAGTGATTCTTCAGGTTGTTTACATTCCCTGTGAGCACAATCTATTGTCAGACTCTCTGACAATACTCTCTCCAGCACACAAGCTCATGAATGGATGCTTCACAGAGATGTGTTCCTGGACATTGTCTATCGGTGGGATATTCCTCTGGCAGATTATTTTCATTCACCTCTGAAGACAACTTCATTTATTCCATTTAGTAGTCCTAAGTCCTGTGGCTTGGAAAGTGGACGCCCTGTCTTTTCCTTGGAAGAGGATGTTTCTGTATTCCTTCCCTCCCCTTCCTCTGATGTCCTTCAAGGATGCATCTGCAGTCATAACATATGGGTTGTCCTGCCTCAGGCAGCCCTTCGGTCGGCCGGATTCCAAAGTCTGGGTCTGACCTCGGCTGATGTCGCACTTTCCCCGACGTCAGAGCTTCTGGGGTATAAAGTCATCAGCCGACGCCATTTTCCCCAGTCTTTCTTGCCGCGCGGTGTCCGAAGCAGAAGCTGTTCGCAAGTGCCGGTCGGTCAGATCCAGAGATTTCAGCTACCGAAGACTTCTAAAAAAGCTAAGTACCCCGTTGGGGACTCTTTCTTGCCTCAGCCGATGTCAGACAAAGTAAATAATTGTTTAACTTGTGGGAAACAAATACCTCATAAGTATTTCCATTCTTACTGCCTTCCTTGCTTATGCCCAGACCACGACGTATCAGCTTGTTTAGCCTGTGCCTCCTTCAACCGACGGACTCTTAGACGTCGGTTGGAGTTTGCAGAAGAGTTTTTTGGATCCGCTTTTGCATATAAAATGCCATCGGAGACTCCGACTACACATATGGCCAAAAAACGCAAGGAAAAAGACCGACACTCGTGGCCCGCGGTTTCGGCTGAAACCACGGTTAGGCCTACCGCGAGTGTCTCGGTTTCGGCTGAAACCGAGTCCTCGGTTCATACTTCTACCGAAATCATACCTCCAACAATCGAGGCCAGAGAGGCCCCGGCTGAGTCGGCTTCAGAAATCCCTACCGAAGAAGCTAGCGCACAAGAATTGTCCGACACCATTCCATTGGACATTTCTACACCTGCACGTGGGGCAGCTAGGCCCCCTGCTTCTATGTCTATTAAGGCCTTCTCCAGGGTAAAGCTGCCAAAATTTCAAAAGCTTTACCTGCCAAATCTACTTCTCAGAGACCTTCCTCAAGTTCTCAGATTCTCAGCCTTGCTGAGGACCTTATATCTTTGATTAGGGGTTCCCAACCTCACCCAGACAGGGCCTCCCACCCTCCTGCTGACAAAAGGCCTAGGACTGAACCCCCTGAACCTCTCTCTTCTGATTACTCCTTGGATGGATCTGATTTATCAGACCATCAGGAAGGGGCATATTCGCCTTATGAGGATTCAGATGCAGAAGACTCTATCCCTTCTGCCTCCCCTCCTGAAGAATTTTCCTTTGGGGAGACTTTGCACTCAATGAGGGAACACTTTCAATGGCAGGGTCAGGATTTTTCTGATTCTAGAAAAAGATTAAGGACATTTTTACATTTGCCCCAGCATAGGCCTTTAGCCATACCACCTGTGCTAACTGTAGTTGATTATGCGTATAATGATGTCAGTTTTGCCCCTGATTCTCTTCCCCCGGCCCCTGCCAAACCTGACAGATATTACAGGGTCCCGGATTCTCACTTCCACTTGTATAAAGCCCATGCTGCAGACCCAGAAACTATTTCTCAGGGCCCAAAAGGTGTTGCAGCTGCCACTGCCAAAAACCCCCTATCCTCTGAAAGAGAGTCAAGAGCATTAGAGAGATGGGGTAAAAAGGTTTATACATCTGCTACTCTTTCTGCCAGGGCATTAAACTGTCAATTCCATATGATACAGTACCAGGAATATTTGTTAGATCAGCTGAATAAAAAGCTTTCTTCTCCTGAACCTTTAGACCGTAAGTCCCTTCAGGATTTGGTACACAACTCTCAGCAGGTCAGTAATCATTTCTTAAAATGTGGCTATGATGCACTAGAGGCTTCATTTAGATCAGCTATGACTGGGGCAGTAATTCGGAGGCATGCCTGGCTAAAAGAGCAATCCTTGCCAGACCATGTCAAGGCTAAACTCCTAGATGCTCCAGTGGAGAAACAAAGTTTATTTGGCTCCCCTGCACAGGAGATTCTAAAGAAAGTGGAAGGAAAAGCAAAATCTGTGCAAACAGTAAAGGATTTTCTGCAGGTTCAACCTCCGAGGTTCAGCAGAAACTGGCCTTCAAAGAATTGGTCCTTTCCAGACACCTCCAGAGCACAGAGGGGCAGGAATAGACGCCCAAGAGGCAGAGGTCAATCAAAGGGTGCCTACAGGGGTCGCCAGTGGCAGCCTGCCAACCAGAGGAGTAGTGCCACAGCTGCAACTACAACCACTTCCACAGGACAGACACAATGACTTGACTCTGATTCCGCCTACCAGGGAACAACTGGAAGCACCCTTGGGCGGAAAGCTGGCTTTATTCTCAAAAAACTGGCATTGCATTACAAAAGACACATGGACATTGCAAACAATAGACAAAGGATACAGGTTTCACTTCCACACTTTACCAAAAAGGAGCGGAATGCCAAACCTTCCACCAAACCAGAAGCCAGAGGCTTTAAGACAAATCAACAATTTACTTCAGATGAAAGCGATAGAAAGGGTACCATCTATGGAACAAGGCCAATGATTTTACTCCAGACTATTCCTTGTACCAAGAAAAGAAAACCAATGGAGGCCTATTCTCGACTTGTCCGCACTAAACACATATCTCATTGTGCCAAAATTCAAAATGCTGACCCTACAGCAACTTCTTCCCATGTTGGGCAAGGAGTCTTGGCTGGTGACTCTAGATCTCAAGGAGGCATACCTGCATGTCCCTATCCGACCAGATTGTAGAAGACACCTCAGATTTCTTGCAGGATTAGAGCATTATCAATTCTCAGCATTGCCCTTTGGCTTATCTACTCCGCCCAGAGTATTCACAAAATGCCTGGCATCAGTAATTGCACATTGCAGGCTTCAGGGAATTCAAATCTACCCATACCTGGACGACTGCCTAATACAAGCGGACAACAAGACAAAACTAATAAAGGATTTGGCCTATGTCATACACCTGTTACAGGCCTTGGGATACACAGTCAACATCCAGAAGTCAAGACTAGTGCCATCCCAAAGGATAACCTTTTTCGGTGCGGATCTGGACACAATAACTCAGATGGCTTTTTTCACAGAAGAAAAACAAAAGCAACTCCCAGATTACTTCATGACTTTGACAAGACAAGCTCAGCTTACTGCAGGGAAAGTCCTGCAGGCCCTGGGTTACATGGCATCCTGCATAATCTTGATCCCGCATGCCAGGCTGCATATGAGGAAATTACAATGGTACCTAAGGAATGTATGGTCTCAACACAGGCACAGTCTAGAAACCATGATACCAATCATTCCATGCCTGAAAAAGGAATTCCTGTGGTGGGCTCAGGCCTGCCAGTCCAACAGAGGGTTGCCTTTCAACAAACCACAACCAAGGCAGACCATCACCATGGACGCCTCAGACCTAGGATGGGGAGCACACATGGAGGACAAATGTGTCCAAGGCCTATGGACTCAAGACCAGCTAAACTTGCACATAAACCAAAAGGAGATGCTGGCAGTGAAGCATGCAATCGAGGCATTCAAATCATTCCTCCAGCAAGGACATCTGCTGATAAGGACAGACAATACCACGGTCATGTGGTACATAAACAAACAGGGAGGCACGCATTCCTACCTTCTATGCCGGATGGCAATGGATCTGTGGAACCTAGGCCTGAATCTCAACATCCAGCTGCAGGCCAAATTCATACCAGGAAAAGAGAATTCACTAGCAGACAGCTTAAGCAGAACTACCACGGATGCTCACGAATGGATGTTGCATCCAGACATCTTCAAACTCATAACAAACAAATGGGGAATGCCAGAGATAGACCTGTTCGCCTCCCCACTCAACCACCAACTGAAGAAATTCTGCTCAAGGATATACCACCCACAAGCCTGGAGGGTGGACTCTCTCTCTCTTTCAGCTGGAATGCCCTAACAGTGTATGCATTTCCATCTCTCCCATTGATGTACAAAATCTACTGAAGATCAGGGAGGAACAGCCAAAGGTGATACTAATAGCTCCAGACTGGCCAAGGCAGCACTGGTATCAGCTACTGAGAAGCATGTCTCGGGCGAACTCATGGCCTCTACCCCTATGGCCTCTTCTTCTAACACAGAACAACTTCAAGACCCTGCATCCAAACTTGAAAACACTGCAGCTAACTGCCTGGAAAATTGTTTAAAACAAAACCAAACTGTCTTATCTCAGAGGGTCAAGGACATTATCCTGGAGGCTCGCAGACCCTCCACAAGGAAGACATACTCAGCTAAATGGAAGAGATTCCTCATTTGGAGCACATCAAAGGGTACAGATGTCACAGTGGCAAACCTAGCACACATCCTAGAATACTTAGCAGAACTGTTCCACAATGGCCTGTCCTATTCTTCCATTAAGATTCATGCTTCAGCAATTTCAGCAGAGTACAATATGGATCCTCCTATCTTCTCTCACCCTCTCCTCAGACAATTTTTAAGAGGGATCAAAAATGTAAAACCTCCAAGGAGACCCCCTCTGCCTGCATGGGATCTCAATTTTGTGCTGGAAAAATTAACACTACCCCCTTTTGAACCAGCAGCATCAGCAGACTTACAGTTCTTATCTTGGAAAACTGCTTTCCTTCTGGCAATCACTTCAGCAAGAAGAGTATCCGAGTTACAGGCATTAATGGCAGTGCAGCCTTTCCTTATTTTTCACCAGGATAGAGTGTCTCTGAGAACCAATCCTACTTTCATGCCAAAGGTGGTATCCAGGGTATCCTTGAACCAAGCTATTCATTTGCCTACATTCTTCCCTAACCCACAGAACAAGGGGGAAAAACTATTGCACACCTTGGATGTGCACAGACAACTACGCTACTATCTGGACAGAACTAAAACCAGCAGAAAAACTGACCAACTATTTGTAGCATATGCAACTGGAGTGCAAGGAAAAGCAATTTCCAAACAGACAATTTCAAAATGGATAGGAAATTGCATTTGTTTTTGCTACTCTTTTCATGGAAAGACAGCTCCTGAAAATATCAGGCCTCATTCCACAAGAGCCACAGCCACCACTACAGCTTTCCTACAAGGGGTGGCTACCAAGGACATTTTTGAAGCTGCTATTTGGAGCTCGGTGCATACATTTGCCAAGCACTACAATCTACCTTTATACTCCAGATCCCGAGCAGGTTTTGCAACTGCAGTTTTACAGGGGATCTTAACTACACCATCCTTATCTTAGTACCTCCTCCCCAGTTTGGCTATGGTATTCTACCCATATGTTATGACTGCAGATGCATCCTTGAAGGACATAGTACAGTTTTGTACCTACCATAAATGTAGATGTCCGATAGGTATGCATCTGCAGTCAGGATTACCCACCCTCCTTCCCCTCTGTGGTATTCCTAGGGTGCTTACCCCTCTTTCAGCTAGCTGGGGGAATCTATTATGGTGTATTTGTTTGTATGTATATATGTATATATATATATTGTTTGCTACTGTTTGGAATTTTCAACATTTATCCAAATTTAGCCTTCCTAGAGGGCACCTGGCATCTGGGGCAAGAAACACTGAGGAAAATGGCGTTGGCTGATGCCTTTATACCCCAGAAGCTCTGACGTCGGGGAAAGTGCGACATCAGCCGAGGCCAGACCCAGACTTTGGAATCCGGCCGACCGAAGGGCTGCCTGAGGCAGGACAACCCATATGTTATGACTGCAGATGCATACCTATCGGACATCTACATTTATGGTAGGTACAAAACTGTACTTTACCATGAGTCATGCACATGATCAGGCAAGACTGTCCCAAAGTCTTGCTAGTGGCTCCCTTTTGGCCCAGACAGCATTGGTTCCCCCTTCTTTTTCACTTGGTCATGGTCAATCACCACACCTTCTTACACAGGTAACTCTTCAACTGACGTTGTGGGTAGTAGGATTTTGATAACTTTTAGGCACCTCTTTTTGAGGGCGTGCTTTAGGTCCTGGTTGAGGCTAGGAAGCCCACTACCAGGAAGTCATATTTGTCCAAATGGTAATATTTTCTATTTGGTGATTCTCTTGCCATCAGGATCCCCAGTCTGTGGACATTCTCTGGTTTTCTCTTGTGTTATTTCCTCCATGCCAGGTTGGCATGTTCTTCAGTTTAAGCTCATCTGTCAGCAATTTCTGTATGTCTGCCCTTGACTCATCCTCTGGCCTCTAGGTTTGAGGTCAAGTATTTTCTTAAAGGTGTACTTCAGATCAGACCTCCCAGGAAGCCTATTCCTCCTTCCTGGGACCTCAGTTTTGTTCTTGAAAAATTGACTCAGGCTTCCTTCGAGCCTGCTGATTCTGCTTCCTTACAGCATTGTACTTGGAAGTCTGTTCTTATTTTTGCTCTCACTTCAGCCAAGAACGGTGTATAAACTTTTCAGGCTTTATGGCTGTTCCTTCATTCTTACTTTTCCACAGAGACAGGGTGTCTCCTCATACTAGCCCTTCTTTTATGCCTGAGGTGGGTCAGTGAGTTGTCCCTTAATCAGTCTGTTAATTTGCCTTCCTTTTTTCCTTCTCCACAGTCTGCCAGCAAGAATGTTCTTCACTTTGCATCGACATCTCAGATAGTATTTGGACAAAACTAAAGTTGTTCCCAAATAGGAGCATCTTTTTTTCCTTTCATCTTATGGCTTTGGGTTTAAGTGTTTCTAAGCAAACCATGTCTTCCTGGATTTCTAAAGCCAGTTCTTTTTGTTATTCTTTTGATGGTAGATGCCTTTCCTCATCAGTAAAGGCTCATTCTGCAAGGGCTTCTGCCTCCTCTGGTGTTTATTTCAAGGGGTTGGATACCTATTCCATTCTTGAGGGTGCTAGTTGTCTTCTGTTCATAACCTCACTGAGCATTATAAGCTTCTGGACGGTTCTTCAGTACCATCCTCAAACTAGGTTTCCTCTTGAGCTTTTGTACTCTGTCTTCAGGTATGAATACTGCAACACTGATATGGAAGGATATAGTACAGTTGTGTAAAATCTTACCATAACAGTAGATGTCCTTTTCTTCACTGTTGGAGTTTCCGCTCCCCCCCCCCCCTCTGCTCTAGCCTGTTCTTTCTTGCCCTCCTGACTGAGGGGCTCTTCTCCCTTTTCTCCTTTGGTGGATGCATGTGTTCTTCCTTGTCCCTAGGGACATTCTTTTCCTCCTGGGACATTTTTTCATTGAGTGTGTGCCTCCGTACATCACCTTTATGCCTATGCCTTGCATGGGGAGCATACGTGTGATGTACGGTGCTTGTAAGCCAGATGTTGGGCTGTCCTTGGCAGGAGATCCCTTCAGTTATGAATACTGCAACAGTGAAGAGAAGGACATCTACTGTTGTGGTAAGATTTTACATAACTGCACTTTCCCAACCTTGAATTGTGTGATCTTGCACACCTGTAGATCAGTTGCTTAGTTGCATATGCTGTTGTCTAAACAGATTTTGACCATAGACACACACACACACACTTGACATATTGCAATACTCCCTTAGATATATATATATATATATATATATATATATAGATATATATATATATAGATATATATACACATATATATATATATATATATATGTGTGTGTGTGTGTGTGTGTGTCTGTATGTATCTCTCTCTCTTTTATATATTTATATATATATATATATATATGTGTATGTTTACTATCACATGTTCGACAGTACAATGCTCGAATGTACAAATGTCTGAACAAAATGTTCGGAAGTCAGAACACCGAACACTGTAAATGCCGAACTGAGCATTTAATTGAAGTCGAATATGTCAACTAAACTGAAATGCTCATATCTACTCAACATTCTACAACATGTTTTTGAAGGGTTGGCAAGCCCCCCTGCATCCCCCATTTGGGGGCTACACCCCCCCCAGTTATATATGCAAACTCCGAGATTGCACTACACTGGGGAAAGGGTACATTTCCCGATCCCCACCATAGTGCGATCTGCACTACATTGTCAAACCTTGCTATAGTGAATGTTCGCTGTTGTAAGGTTCGACAATACCGTGATTGCACTTCCGGTTCTGCTACCTGAGTTTCACACATTGGTTGATCGCACATAGTGCGATCGACAATGTGATAGTAAACAGAGAGAGAGAGAGAGAGAGATAGATACAGCTAGATATAGGTATATAAATGTATATATAAATTTTTTTTTTAAGATTTATGTTTGTCTACTGAAATGAACAGTATGATCCATTAACTTTTGAGCTATTTGTTTATTCATGAATTGATCTCGAAGCATTTTGAAAAATGTATCTTTGCCTGAGGTTTTAAAGTATTTTGATGATTTTTAAAATTTAAGTTTTTGTTGTGTGATTATTTATTTATTTTGTGAAATCCCTGAAAAAGATTACCAAAAAGTGCTTTTAATTTTATCGGATGCCATAAAAGATGATTTCTCACTGTATTTAGGGATGAGTCCGCCAGTACTGATATTTGTGAACATAGTGATAAATTTTAGCAAAGTGAGCTGTGCATTTACAAGTTTGTCCTGAACCATTATTTCCTAAAGAAATGTGGAGACCAATGGGACAGTGAAACTTGTAAGGTTTAAAAAAAAAGGGCATTTCAGGTACCATACAGGTGTTGATGATCAAGAGGTGGAAGTTTTATGTACTTTGCATTGCAGCCCATCCTACAGCAGCTGATGCACAAACTAGTTCATCAGTCCAATGGAGGGTATCCACTCATTTTCTTATGTTTCCACCAGCACCCCTTTGTTGGTACATGTTGTTCCAGAGGGATGGTTATAGCTGACTAGGCCACTTTGATCACTAAAGTGATGCCTGAAAGTGAAGGTGTTGTTTTTGTAAAAGTCTGTTAGGGCCACAACATATACTTTTCAAACATTCTGTCTCAAATGTTGCAAAGGAGAGAAAGAGAATAAGGTTTTGTTTCTTTTTGTATGATGGCGAGCAGTTAGGTTTAGGTTTTTCGTCCTCGTATTGAATCGCCTACGGGGCTTGATGCATATTTTGAGGATGAAAATTGTTCTTTAGTTTCTTGCAGGAAATGTTACTTCTGGTGATATTTTAAACTTCAAGAAAGAATATTGTAAATAATCCTTCCTTTCACCCAAGATGAGATATGGTGAAGTGATGAACTACAAGAAGCCAAAATGTTATCAGGCCCTTCTTTTTTGATACTACCTTTCAAAATGTTTTCTGAAATGTTTCTCTGAAATATAATTTTAGTCACCTGTCCCAAAGATTCCCAGCAGATATTTACAAAGTCTAGAAGCAAGGTCATTTTCTGTATAGAAACCCAGAATGGTTGACCCTGTTTTTACTGCTGCTGCAGTGTCAGAGGTTTAGCAGACAAGCACACTTAACCATGGATGCCAAGAAAGTTGGAAGATTATTGATTCTGTCCTCCAACCAGTTGTTTGGATTAATATTTCCATCACTGATAGTGAATGCAGCATAAAGTTTGCTGGCTTCCTCTTACACAGACATGCAGATGAATTGTTAAACTGAGATACCATATGCGTGAATTTAATGGTAAAATATCACATGACATTTATTGAAAAGTTTATTGGAGTTTTGTGTTCTAACTAGGATTCCTGTAATCATTATGAAAACACCTTGGGTCTCCTTTGAATGTAGGCTGTGGCAGTTGGGACTTGCACTATCAACAAAAATAAGTAACTATTGCAGACTTGTCTAGTTCTAAAGGACAGAAGAAAAGGTTGCTCTGTATATTATTCCTCATGCTAGAGAGTGCAGTCCTGAGTGGGTTGGGAAGAGAAATGTGTACAGTGTGCTTACAGTCTGCTAGTTTAACTGTTATGGCTATTAACTTTCAGACTGTTATAGTACAGTCAATACCTAACTAAGATTGTTAACCACATGAAGGATCCAGCCCCTAGTATTCACAGTGGTGCTCTTAAAGATCATGTGCAAAAGCACAAAACTGAATGTTACAGCCATATGCAGTGGATGTCATAATTAGTACATTGATGGTTTTGCTTGGACTTTTTTTTTTTATTAAAAAATGCATAACAGATCTCTGTCACCTGAAGTATTTGCTCATGCAGCTGTTCATGCAGCTGTAAAGGGCACATTCCTGGGTGCACAGTGACACAGGAGCTAGTACCTTTCCTTTTTTGCTCCTTGGAATTCTCAATAGAAACTGCATATGTCTACTGAGTTAAATGCTGTTGAGCAACAAAATTTTAGTTATACTTTATTTCCTCCATTTATCCCAAATTCTGCTGCTATTCCATTTTTTTCAGTCTTTCAAAATGTGGAATACATTACAGTTTTTTGGCATATTTCCTTGGAACCGACTTCTGGTATGGCACAAATGTGTTAAGTGTTATCTTTCTGGTACTCCCCAGATTATGTATTGTTTAAGAGTAAAAGCCCAGTGAATGACAAGCAGATAGTTTAAAAAACTTGCAGTGTTATATGAGAAAACATAGCCGATCCGGGGCATGAAGTTTGAGTGTCAAAAAAAGTAAAAGGGGGTTGGGGGGTTTGTGTGTGGAGAGGAAGCAGCAAGATTGCCAGCCATGACAGGTGTCCCTGAGCAATGTGTACAGTGAGGTAATAGAGAGGAAGAAGTAACCTTAATTGAGAGGTTTTTCAAGGTGCAAAAAATTAACACAAAGCTGGAGGAATAAAAGAGAGAGACTGATAAATCTATATCAGAGGCAGTTAAGTACTCTGATTGTTCCAGGACATGAGACAGGAAAGCGAGAAAGCTAGGACTAAAGCGACAGATGCAAAGGTGAAACTGTTGCAAGTGAACTTTATTAACCAGGAGGACAGAGCTCAGTCCCTCCAAATCATCTGTATACCAGAAGGCAAAGACTGTATGAAGCGTTTATCCAAAAACATCTGTCAAACTGGTCCAATATTCTAGAAAACAAAGATCTGTATAGAGAGGGTGCACTGACTGAACCATGTGGATTCCAGGAGGAGGCATCAGGAAATGCAACCAACTGGTGCTTGATCATTTTACAAGTTATGCCTTAAAAGAAAGATTGACAGTTTTGGAAGCCAGGATATAAAATACTTTGTGGAATGTATGTAGACAATGACTACTTTGCTTCTACTGCCAGTAGCCTTTCGCCCATTGCAGAGGTTGTCTAGGTTGAAAGGCTTGCCCTTGCATTTCAAGATAGTGTATCTGGCAACATTAAAATGATTTTTCCGGGGGGGGGGGTCGTTTGGGGTCCCGGATTTGGCACTGAATGCTTCAAAATCAGCATGAAATAGGAATGTAGAAGTGGAAGGTGAAGACACTGGTATGGAGAAGCAAACCCTAAGGGATCTGCAAGAGCTTTATATGGAGGATCTAGTGACAAAAACTTTCTCCCCTTTGCTCAGAAAATGTAAAAGTATGTGAGAGAAGGTGGAAATTCTGCAGGTGCAACAAGCCAAAAGGGACTAAGAGTTGAGAAATATGGAAGGGAGTACAAGGGGTGCAGTGTTAATTTTCAGGCATGAAGTCCTGGGTGGACCATGGCTGTAAATAGTTTAGGTGTTAGTGGAGTCACAGGATGTATATAGTAAAGGATGATATTTATAAAGAAGAACTTACTCATGACATAAAGTTAAATAAGATTTATTGTCATTATGTAGTAGGAATTTAGGATTGTGAAATGGACACAAACTTATTGAAGTGGACTTGGGGGCGTTTCATCTATAAAAACAATACAGGTGGCGACTGTAAGATGAAATTTTGTTGGACTTTGCAGTTTTCACCTTGCAGTCGCCACCTGTGTTGTTTTTTTGGGTTTGTTCTTTGGTTTCTTCAGGTTGATTTGTCGTTTGATCTATGTTAGAAAGGTTTGTAGGCTGTTATTGTGATGAAACCATGTCCATTAGTTTTCAGTTTACATGTTGTATGCTTACTAAACATGTACTAATGCTTAAGAGGTGTAGGAATGTATGTACCAATGATGCCCCCCCCCCCCCACAAGAGACTAATACCTTGTTTTTAAAGTAAAAGGGGAAAGAAGAAGGTTCCACACTTCCTACACTTTCAGGATAGACAGAGAATATCTCCATCCAACTGAGTGGGAGGGGTGGGAATGGGGGTCAGGGAAAATGACTAAATAAATACACATAGAACCATGAAATACTAATGAAGTGAAACACTCGCAATGTGTAAATCAACAGTGGATATAAGGTGACTTTTGATCACTGAAAATGCACAATGTAATTCACATAAAAACTTACAACATCTGTAAGAGGGCTCCTCTGGTTAGATCTAAAGTTTCACAGTGTTATCACTTTTTTAAGATAGATAGTAAAAGTCACATCCATAGTTAAGGGGGTAAAGGAGGACATTGATCATTGGGAAGGAGCCTTACAGATATTACAAAGCTTAGAAATGTTGGCTAAGTATTATGAGACAAAATATGTACCCTCCAGTAAGAATTGTCAGTGAAGAGCAAAAGAAAGAATGAAGAAAAGGAAACATTTGTTATGGCACCATGAGTTTTCTCTTTTGTAAACAGTTGCATATAGCAACTCTGTTGAGTGAGGTGAAAGGAAAAATTGCTAATTCCTATTATGATCCCTTTATGATGGATAGAACACTGTTTCTTTGTAAGCCACCAAAGAAGAGAAAATGAGCTTTAATGCAGATGGCAGTAAATAGCACTTCAGCAAAGGAAGACAAATATAACTTGAGAGGGCCGTAAGGTTTAAGATAGAAGAACGATGAAGGGAATTAAATAAGAGCCATTTATCTATAAAAGTGGAAATATTTGATTGACAGTGCCCTCCCAAAGCAAGAGACAGATGATGAGAAACTGGATCTAGCCATCTATAAGGGACAGTATGAAACAACAGGTTGCAGGTAACACACACAAAGTCAGTAACACTTTAATGCAAAAAGAAAACATAAAGATCAGATTAAGGCACCAATATATTAATTCCCTCCAGAACAGCTCTTTTGAGTGTGTACCTTTAACTTCTAGTGGGCGTGGCTTCAGCCTTTAAAAAATGAAGTTATCACCTTACAGTTATAACAAATAGTCATTGACATAGGTCAAATATCAATACAATTGTGTTTGCCATCATGTATGCTTCAAGATAAAACCTTCTGATACCTTGTATGTAGCATGGCTTTGGAATTATTAATGCAAATATGAACAAGCATTATTTGACGCCTAGAGGCGCAGTAAGAGGTAACTGCAGATGCACCTGGAGATGTCACTCGGATGTAATGAGTTAAGAAAGGGATAAGGAAGGCAGAGAGTTGGCTGTGGAATGAATATAGTTATGGGTTTGGGAAACTTGCAAGGCAAATTTCAAAACCTCATACAACCTTCAAACATGTGATGTATACTGTAGATTCTGAATTGTTTTGGAGATGAGCAGAGTATTGGAGGACCTGGTACTATAATATTGAATAGGCCAGTAAAAACAGTAAACAATTGTATAGAAAAGGTGTTGATAACATTTGACATTGTAAGCTAATGGGGGGGGGGGGGATTTGCAAGCAGATTTTCAGTGAAGACTTCAAGCACAAGTTTATATTTCAAGGGCATGTAAAACCAGAATCGTTCTCGACTTTAGCGAGCTG
The DNA here is from genome assembly GCF_019279795.1 of Protopterus annectens. NCBI lineage: Eukaryota > Metazoa > Chordata > Ceratodontiformes > Protopteridae > Protopterus > Protopterus annectens. The sequence goes on from NC_056727.1 coordinate 691,818,799, forward strand.
TGTTTTGACTTTATTATTTTACCTTCTGGGAAACTGGTGAGACAGTGGGGTGGAGGACCTCTCTCATGCAAAGTTGTTCTGACAACCTAGGTACTGGTTCATATTGGGGAGGGGGTAGAGAGGCCGGAGTCTTAAACAGCAATGAAATTGCACCCACCCCTCCTAGAGGTCGCAAGACTTGCAGTTAGGGTGCCAAATTAGGCCGGTAGCCTGCGGCTTATAAGAAAATGTTTTTGTAACTAGTTATGTAAGGGAGGATTTTGTTTGGGAATACAATCTAGCTTTGTTTTGACTGTCGATAACAAGGTGCATCAGTGGAGGAAGAAAGGGGAAGAAGAGAAACTGAGAGGTTGATTGAAAGTAGGAAGGTCAAAAATCTTGTGAAGGGTGTAAGAAAGACTAACAAAGAAAAGAGAGATATGGAAGGGGATAAACACTGGTGCTTCATGTTGAAAAAAACAAAAAGATAATAAAGACGCCAGGCAGTAGTAGGTCAGGTATATATAGTTACCCTGGAATGTTAAGAGGTTGACAAATCCTGTGAAGAGAGAGGGTTTTCAGAGTGTTGGGAAAAGAAGCCATAAAGATTATTGTTATGTTCTAGGAGTTGCATCTTAATCGACAAGAACATTGTAAACTCAATTGTAAGGGCTACACATTCTTAGCACATTCATCATATCAGAGAGCAAGAAGTAGTAATAATTCTGGCAGATGAAAAGCTTTAAAGCTCTGATTAATGGAAGAGATGATCTTTGAAGCTGTGACTTGGAGCTTAGCAGCATAGAGAGGATATTGTGTTGGGGAAAAACTGCACTGGGTACTATCTGTTCGCCCCTAAAAGCAAAATTCTGAACAATAAGGGCATCATAATTATTATTATTAATCATATGCTTCCATGACGGTGAGCTGGTATTAAGAGGAAATGGAAACATATTTCATGATATTTCATGAAGAGGTGGCTGGAAACAAAAAGGGTCTCAAAGTCTACAAAAGCAGGGAAAAAAATGTGCTGATATTTATTGGGCATCTGTGCCTAGTGGACAGCTTGGCTGTGAAAGGAGAATGTGATGACCTGGGGTACTCCTTTTTTTTAGCCCAAAATGGCAATTTTTGTCCCAGATTGTTAAAATACTTGTATTAAAAGAGCACACAGGTATAATTGCATGGGCTAGGGTTAGGACAGTACTACCCTTTCGTCATGCTTTTCTGATAGTAAATTCTTCTATTTCTAAGCTTATTTTCCACTTTCTGATAATAACTTTCTTTAAAAATCACTAACTACTTCCTGGATTGTTACTGTTAGTTCTTATAAGAAAGTCATTCAGACATAATATTGTCTAGAATCTAACAATGACAACTGCCTTTCTCGGAACAATTTTGTAAATACTTTTCTTTGATATGTAAATATTAGTAATCGTATTTCTTGTCTGCTGTATACATTCTGTCCATATTTTGCTGTGTTTTCTATATTGTAATGTCTGCCATTGTTGGAGCTTTTCTCCCTGGGCCTCCACTGAAAATGGGCTATCCGGGCCCAGTGGACTTCACCGGTCATCAGACTGGAAATAAATAATAAATACAATAGTAGCAGTAAACCTGGCCACAGAGAGATCAAATTGTGGGATGTGGATGTTTCCAGGGTATGCATTGCGAAAAGAAGAGAATGCACTAAAGTTAAAGGATAGATCATTAAATTTATTAAGGGGAGTGAGGAAAGATGCTCAGAGAATGGGATAAACTAAAAAGGGATTCCAAAAAAGAAATACATTTATGGAGACATGAGAGAGAAGAGGTGATGCAGTTACTTAGATTGAAGCAACAAAATGGACAAACTTACAAGAAGGATGAGAAGACACAATTAAAAGAAACAAAGACCAGCTAAATATAGGGTGTGGAAAGATCAATGTTTGAACTGAAAAGTTGATAGTTATTGGGGACCCCCAGTCAGATTTTGAGTGAGTAAAGGAAGTTTTTGAAAGATTATGTAGAAGAGAGAAGAACAGTGAGAAATGAGGAAGTGTAATAAAGGAATGTCTAGGGGAGCTAAGAATGACCAAGCTAATAGAAGTAGTAGGAAACAGCTTAGTAGAAGACACACCTAGGCAGGAAATTGTAGAAATAATGCATAGACAATAGGAAAATAAATCGCCAGGGTCAGATGGGACTCCAGTAGTGGTGCTTAAAAAAGAATAGATTTTGACAGAAACTTGGGTAACCTGTTTAATCTGTTGAAACATGATTAGAATCCAAGAATTATGAAGGATAGGAATCCCTATGGTATTGCTCAAAGAAGAAAGAGACTTAAAAACACCCAGTTCATATAGACTCATCACAGTTTTAAACAGCAATTATAAAACTTTCATGAATACGCTGGCCAAATGGTTAGCAAGGTTGCTGCTGCAGTTAGTGGATTCAAACCAGTGTGGTTTTATAGAAGAAAGGCAAACATTCAGTAACACCACTAGAAGATGGATGGAATTCAGGATGCCAGGAGAAAAGAGAAAGCAGTGGCAGTGGTAATCCTGAATGCAGAGAAAGCCTTCAACAGAATGAAATGAGTGTTCTTGTTTGCAGTGTTAGAGGTAAGGGGGTTTCCAAAAAGAGATATATAGTAGAGAAATATGTTGAGGGGCATAAGCCCAAGTGAAACGGGTAATTATTTTGTAAGCTTTTCAACTTAGTAGGGGAACCTGACAAGCTGCTCACTGTCCCCGCTATTGTTTGACTTACAGATGGAATCATAAACAGAATTATTGAGAAAGTCGGAAATAAAAGGATTTAAATGGGAGAGTAGGAATTTGAGGATAAGTCTTTATCCAGATTGTATTATTTTAACCAGATCAAATGCACAAGTAGATGTAGGAGAGCTTTTCAAATTATATGAATGTTTGTTGGTTTTATCTTCTATATCCAGATAACCTAAGGCAGTAGGGATAAATGTCAGAGACTTGAATATGTTAAGAGATGAATACCTGCACACATGGAGAGAGAAAATAATAAAATATTTGGGGATTTGTTTGGCTGATAAATATGAGCATATCTGAAAAAATAATGGAAGTAATTCAACGTAAGCTATAAAAAGTGGAAAATTAAGTTGGATCACAAATTATGGTACATAAATGGCATGTGGTACCTAACTTTCTTTATTTAGCACAAGCCTTTTGGACTCCACCAAGCAGGGTGGTTTTAAATAGTCTGAGAAGTAGGATGAGAGATTTCCGATGGTCTGGGGAAAAACCCTGTGCAAGATGGATTGAGTGGTTCTGCCAGTAGAGCAAGGAGTGTTGGGAATACCAGCTATATAGAGTTATCTTCAAGCAGCACAGCTGATCTGTAGAGCTGAAGGTGATGCAAGTCACTATGAGGCTAGGTGGAAACAGATGACAGTTATTAAAGCCTGTGCTTGCTAGGGCAGGACTGATTGGAAAACATTTGGGAAACTCTGTTTAGGCATCTTTAGCTTAGGAGTACTAGCCAGGGAAGTAAGTAAAATATTTCAAGTTAAGTGTTTGAGAGACTGGTAGAAGACATCCTTCTCTTAGATGTAATAATGGATAGTAGAAGGAGGACGACAACAGCTTGAATATGAAAACAAAAAGTGACAGAACTGAGGTATTGGTTATCAGTTGAATCAAGGAGACAAATTAAGTTGGAAGGAAGTAACGAGGAAATTTACAGTTCTGAGAGAATTATATTTTCAGTTTTGGGCTGTAAGGCAAGAGATAAGTAAATTGAAATGGTATTATATCAAACAAGAGGAGTGACTAGATTTATTAAAGTGAATAACGGTAGCAAGGGTTGTGCAGGAAGTAGAAAAGGGGAGCTATATCAAAAATATATGGTATGATGCAAGAAGCTAAAAATGAGGAAATTGGATTAATGGGAAAGGAATGGTGAGGATCTTAAAGTCATCTGTTGGAAGTGAATGGGTATAAGCTCTATGTCAAGGGCAGTGGTAAAATTCAGAAAGCTGTGTGCATTTGCATGGAAATGCATTCACAAATATTTTTATACACTAGTAAAGTTGGAAAAGTACTGCGGTGGGGGTGCTGCAGTAGCGTTGTCGCCTCACAGTAAGACGTTGTCCAGTTCGATTCTCAGCTAGAGCGTCTTCTGTGTGGAGACTTGCGTGAATAGGCGTACCTTCGTTGAGGGTTGTGCGTCAGGGCTGGCAACTCGGCACGTAAAAATCTACTGCCAATCATTAGCGGACCGGAGTTCTGCTGTGCCGACCCCTAACTGGGTAAAGCCGAAAAACACAACAACTAGTAAAGTTGGAAAAGCTGTTTTCAGTAGTCCAGGTTGGCTACTGAAGATGTAACAGGCAGTTGAGAGACTGTCACTATATTTCGCGGGTATGTAGAAATTTAACAAAATGTAAAGAATTAGTGTGCCTTAACGGGGCAAGGACAGGCATTAGCTAAGGAAGAAGTATTGTTAGGCATTAGTGAAGAGGATAGTGTGGAAAGTGAGGTGAGGGAGCTAATATGGATAAATGTCCTTCCATTTCACTTTTGCAGTATTTATTACATTAGAGATCCCCTGCATTGGGTGGCCCAACTTCCAGCCAGTATACCAAAGCCTTTAGGTTGCTGTGAGGTACACAGTACACTACATCTATGCTCCTTGTATAGCATAGGGCATAAAGGTGGCATCTGGACATACCATCCTAAGACCTTCTTTGCCACCAGTCTGAACGCCATTACTTGATTGTCTGTATGAATGCCCATTCTTTTGCTGGTTTGCCAAGCTATTGTAGACAAATACCCTGTGCGGGTTCTTTTTTACTTACCTTTCTTTTATTGTTACTTGTGGAGCTTCATGCCATCCAAGAAGGGTAATGCCTTTGTGGGAGACAGATTCCCCATAAAGACCACCACAAACCGTGTCTGTTTTCCCTTGCCGGGAAATACAAGATGGAGGAAACTTCCCTCTCCGAGGGACAGACTTCTGTGAAGAAGGCAGCCAAGAAGCTTAAGAATCTGCTGCTATTCTCCTTCTGCCAGATGTCTGTTACGAGGCAAGTGAATGCCCGGCTTTATCATTGGATTCCCTCTGCTGCAACCCATTTGGAGGCCGGGTAGGATCTGACTTTAAGCACGTCCAAGGAGTTATTGTAGACATCCGTTTCTGATGTTCAGGGGAACCACGGCTGATTTATCTCTGTGGGGCCCTAGGGGTGTTCCTCGAATGTTAGTCAGAGAGGAAGTCCCTGCTACCATTATTGAATGTCATCCTGGGTCAGAGCCTTACAAATTTTATAAGGCCGACATCCTACTGAAGAAAAAGCAAAAGACTAAACACATTATTCCTGCTCCTAAGGATCCACAGAGTGAATGGCAATCCTTCATTGAGGGCTTGTTTAGTGCTTTGATGACACTGAAACCTCCTCAGGGAGTTTTTGTTCCAGCTCCGCCTTAGTCCTGTACTCCCCTAAAAAGACCCAGGGAATAAGATTCCTCTGAGGAGGAGCTGGATTCTGATGAGAAATCCCTTGCTTACTCTTCTTAGATTCCCTTTCCTTTGGACTGTGGATCAGAGGGAAGAGGAATCTACCAATGCTGATACTCCCTTTGAAGAGATTTCTTTTGGGGACACTATCTCCAGGATGATGGAGTTCTTTAAATGGGATTGTGCTAAGGTTTCTGAGGTACATAAAAGATATTATGAGTTGCTGCAGCTGGATTCTCCTAAACGTTATGCTGTTTTTCCTGTTTTGGCTGCCATGTTGGATGTATTTTCCAGTGCTTCTAAGGCTGCAGATTCTCAGCCCTCTGCTCCCAAGAAACCTGATAGATTTTGTAGGGTGCATGAGGACTGCAACATTTTGTACAAGTGTCGTGCTTGACCCCCTCAGTGGTGTCTGTAGCTTGCTTCCTTCTCTCAAGTTACTGCTGTCTGATAAGGATAGCATGGCCATGGAAAGGCTAGGCAAGAAGGTTTATTATACCTCTGCTACCTTAGCTTTTAAGGGTGTTAATTATCAGATCTTTATGTTCAGGTATTTGTTGGCTTTCCTGTCTCAGGCCTGTCAGGTTATTTCTGATCTTCCAGACTGAGTGTAAAACATCTGCCCTATCTCTGTTTGGGACTTCTTCCCAGGTGGCTCATTATTCCATCAAGTGTAGTCATGATGCAGTAGATACTACTTCTAGGCCTGCTGCTTTTGGGTCAGTATTGACGAGGTATTCTTGGCTTCTGCTTCAACTTTTACCTAATGATATTAAGGCTAAGTTGATGGATGGCCTTCCTGATAATAAATACTTGTTTGGTGAAGTCAGAAGTCTCCTTTTCCAGATAAACAAGGTGCTGTCTGACTGTCCTATTCTTTCCAGCCACTTTCCTCTCTCTCTTCACCTCTCTCTTCCTGTTTGGCTACAGATTACTCAGTATTCCCGAGTCCTGTCCATTATTCACCCGGGTAGTTCATGGCTTGGAAATCCCTTCCTCCTTTTATGGGTATTCCTCAGCCTCCTCAGGAATAACTCTCCTTCTTTCCAGAGATACTTAGGGGTGTTTTGACTATGGTACTATTCAAGAGGTGCCTATGTCCCAAAGAGGGAGGGAGTTCTAATCCAGGATGTTTCTAGTACCCAGAAAAGAGGGTACTTTGGAGACCAATTCTAGACTTATCTAAACACTTTTCTGAAGGTGCCCTCTTTTCGAATGTTGCCCCTTCAGACTTTGCTCCTTCTTTTGTTTCCCCAGTTGTATGTAGTGTCTCTGGATCTCAAAGATGGTTATCTCCATATTTTGATCCATCCCCCTTTTCAGGAAGTTTTTACATTTCTCTGTTGCTTTCTGGCATTTTCACTTCTTGTCTTTGCCCTTTGGCCTTTCTACTGCACCAATGAGTGTTCACCAAATGCCTTGTGCCTGTGATTGCTTTTTGAAGGATTTAGGGGATCCAGTTATTTCTTTACTTGAACAACCTTCTGTTTCAGCCATCATTTCCTTTGCCATTTCTCTTCTGCAAAGCCTGGGGTTCACAATAAACTTCAAAAAGTCTTTTCTGGCTCTTTCTCAAGACCATGTTTTTCTGGGGTGCAAGATACAGACTCTGCTTATGTTGGCACCATTGCCTCCTCCCAAGGCCTTAACACTCATTTCCTTTTTTTCAAACTCTTTCCTTTGGCCTCTATAATAGCCAGAGAATTTCTGAGAGATCTGGGTTCATGGCATCCACCATACCTATACAACCTCTGGCCATACTCCACATGAGACAGTTTCAGTGGTTTCAGAAGTCAGTTTAGCTTCAACATGTGCATCCCCTAGAATTTGTAGTTCCTCTTCTATCTTGTCTCAAGAAGGAACTTCCCTGGTGGATCCAGCAGTTGTCTCTAAACCCAGGGCTTCCTTTCTTCTGAAGAAGTCTGTTTATGTAAACAGACGAAAAGCGCTTAACTTTGTACTTGCATATATTAGTTTCTTGGTTCATTTGGATTTTATCTGCCACAGCATTGGTTTTAGACACTGTTTTTATTAAACATTTTCACGTGGACGCTGTCATCGTTCCTGAGACGTTTTTGTTTTCTTTTTTATCTGAGTTTTTCGTTTTTGGTGGTTGAAATAATGGTAGATGCCCTCTTCACTGTTGCAGTATTCATTCCCTCCCTCCACCCCCTGGTCCATTTCTGTTCTGGATGTACTGATTACCTCTATTTTCTTTTGACTGGCATGCTTCCTGGGGCTGTCATTTCTGAGGATGGTACGTCCGCACGTCACCTTTATGCCCTACTCTATGTGCTGAGCATACGTGTGACGTTCCTTAAAACAACCTAAAGGCTTTGGTGTACTGGACGGACTTCAGGTTGGCCTTGGCAGGTGATCCTTAATGAAATGAATACTGGAACAGTGAAGAGAAGGATGCCTACCTTTGTAGTAAGATTTTACAGAACTGTACTGTATGCATGTGGCTAAGGGGGCCATAAATAGAGGAATGAAACAATGCATTAAACCATGAATAGAGGAAGTAAAATATTTTGTTGAGATCTTAAAAAAAAAGGAAAGATTAAAGGTAAAACCACAAAACAGAAGGCTAAATTCAGTATATGATGGCAGAGATGACTACAGAGAGGGGAAGAAAGGGGAAAAGTGGGGTTAGGAAAGATTAGAGAAATAGGAGTTCCAGTCATGCACTAAATTGTGTAAATAGTTTATATAGCTTTTTACTGTATTTATTTTGGTTGTAGAAAGTTGTCTATGGGGTATACCAAAAAGAAAGTATTTATTATATAACTGTAATTGCAGATATTATGTGGTCCTATCTCGCCTACATTCATTACTGAGGGGTTCGGAGCCGAGAATCGGCTCCGACTTGGCCAACTATTTTTCTCTAGCACAAAGTCTCTAATTGACTGGGCTAACCCAGTATCCCAAGATGCACCTCGCCCCAACCCCCAGATCTCGTTTGCCGCTCGTTGAGTTAGGACGTGGTCTCGCGCTTGGCTGTGGCTAAGTACACTTTTACTAAACTTTCTAAAGTTTTTGTACTTCTCCTTTATATAAAAAAGCTATTTTCATAGCTATATTGTGTTTTGTGTGTGTTTGAGCCTGTTCGGTTTAGTTTTTGGAGAGTGTGTGTGGTTTCCCTTGTGTTTGGTGGGCTAGGCCCGTTTAATTTAGAGGGACCTAGTCCTCTTCATCGTAAATCGTTCTGTAGTTTGTTTTTGTTGGTTTTTCTTCCCTAGGGAACTTTTAAGTTGGAGTTCCGGTGTCCAGTAGTATTTCCCGCCTTCCTACTGTTAGTTGTTGAGTGTTTGGGTTTTTGTCTGACATGTCGAAGGAGCAGAAGGAGCATAAACCCTCCAGGTTTAAAAATAAGCCCGCCTTTGAAGAGGATCTAGAATCTGCTTCTTCTACTGGCAAGTCTAAATCTACCAGAACTAAGAAAAGATCTCCGGCTCCATCTAGTTCTTCGGAGCCTCCGGAGAAGATTTTGAAAGTAGTTACTACCTCCTCGGTTCCTTTGGCTTTGGAGCCGCAGGACAAGCTCTCTGTTTTGGATACTGCCTCCTCGGCTCCATTGTCCTCTGGGCCGCAAGAGGTATCTGTGGTACTGGAGTCAACCTCGGCTCCGATCATTTTGTAGCCAGTTCGGAGCCGGTCACCCAGTGTTAGGCAGGAGTCCATAGGTAGGAGATCTCCATCTCCTTCAGTTTCCTCCAAACCCTCGAGGTTGTCTGATTTGGATGTGGATAGGGTGGTCCAGAGGCTCCTTCAGTCGCCGGTGTTAGCCAAATTGTTTTCGGCTCCAACCCAGTTGGCTCCGTAGCCTGCCCCCTTGTCGGTACCGATGATTCCTCCTCCGAGCACCTCTGTGTCGTTGGAAGCCAGAGTGCTCAGTGCCGAGTGATGTCCTTGTGCCGGCTCCGATACCTCTGGCGGGTTTATCGGAGCCGACGTCGGCTCCAACCATTTCGGTTCCGTCATCTGGTTTCGGCACTCGGGTTTCCTCGGTCGGGCCCGAGGGGGATGCATTGGGACTTCTGTCGGCTCCGAGTCTCCCTCTCAGGGCTTCGGCTAGGGGGACCCCGACCCCGGTTGTGGTCTCAGAGACGGGTCAGTCCTCGGATTCGGGGGAGGCCCGCCTTAGAGGCCATGAGGAGCGCAATGGCCAGGTCATCAGTGACATCACTTGGATTGGTCACTCCATCCACATACACCCCGGCTAGAGCCTCTGATGCCCCCCTATCCATGGACAGCGGAGCTCGAAGGCCTGAGGACACCCCCATGAGTGGTCCCCAACTTTCTGAGGGCCCCTCAGAGTCTGGGCCTGAGGAGCCTCCCAGGAAGAAGTTGTGCAAGAGGAAGCACATAGACTCCCAAGATGAGTCCATCACCTCCGATATCGACCTCGAGGATGCAGAGGGGTCTCCTAAGTCGTCCTCCGATGATGTCTCTTTCTCTGACTTCCTGGAGATATTGAGGCAGAGAGGCGACTGGCCTTCCAAGTCCCCCTCTGAGGAGGAGTCTGTATTCCTCAAGGCTTTCGGAGCTCAGCCTTCTGCCTCCTGGGTGTCTCCACCCTTCGATGAACTCTTGGACCTGATTTGTTTCGTGCTAGAGAAAAATAGTCGGCCGAGAATCTGCTCCGAACCAGTCAGTAATGAATGTAGGCGAGTTGGACCACATACATCAATCGTTATGGTGAGTACATAACTAACTGTTTTTGAGGGTCATTTTGGGCAACATCAAACTGTATAAGTGAATTTTTTTGTTTTTAGATATTAATTGGGGCTGGTGATGCAAAAATGAAGTGCACCATGTATGTGAATTGCACTAATTGTGTAAAGTAAGAGTGTTGAAAATAAATGCGTTATTGGTTAAAAAAATAAGTAAATAAAATAAAATATTGCAATTCTTCCTTTTTACCCAAAACAAGATGCACATTGTTTTCTTTTTACAAATGTGCCCCCTCCAGTATTGCTGAAGTCTTGACTTGGTTACAGGTGAAAATGTGTGTTTGATTTCCTTTCAGTAAGACACTACATTTGCTTACAACTGTCAAGGTAAAAGATATACTGTAAGAAGGAAACAACAACTCTCCTTAAGAATACTAGTTAATTGAAAAACTTATAGCCTGAAACAGGCAAAGGACCTTGCAATGGTTATACGAGACTTAACACATCTTTATGGGTAAGTAGGTGTACCGGATTTGCTAGGCAGGTGACATAAAGTCTTAACTGACATCGTATCTTGTTAGAAATGTTAATAATCATTATGGATTCTTCTCTAGTAGTGTTAGTTGATGTGTTATACCATCTTAAGACTGCTTTGGCTGTGCAAGAAAATCTGTTATCTACAACCTGAGAAAATAAATTGTTGCCATTACTTTCTCAGATAGTGAAGTATAGTAATTTGTTAATGGGTATTAGTAAATCTGTGAAACCCTCCTCACACTTACAGAAGACGTCATCTTTGTGAAATATTTTTCTTATTGGTTAAGTGTTGGGTTTTCTGCAAATCATAATCATTTTCCTTCTGGCTTTTTTGAGAGAGTTATACATTTTATTGAATAATCTGTTGATAAAGAGGGACATTGTTTCCAAATGTGGACTTGTGAGAAAATGCTGTTTAATATTTGCTTTCTAGGTTGCACTTAATTTTCTTAAACTGCATTTTGTGTAATGACTGTCATGACAGGTTCTTGCTAGAATTGCAAATGCCACAAGGCCCACAATTCGTTTATGTGAGATTGTGAATGAACAACAATTGGAAAGACTTCTGTTGCTACTGGTAGGAACGGACTTCAACCGAGGAGACATCTCATGGGGAGGAGCCTGGGCGCAGTACTCTCTGACCTGCATGATACAAGACATCATCACTGGTGAGTTTTATAAACCAGCGCTGAAATTACTCCTGTCATTGCAATGTCTATTAACTTTATTTTTGTTTTCAGTCAGACATTTGGCATAGCTTTTTTGAAGATATTCATTGTTGTCTGACCTTGTTTGACTTGTGAAACAATTGACTTTTATTTGGGCTATCAGAGATAAACAATTTTCCACAATTATTCATAAGCTTTGATCTGAAGTTCTTAATCTTCTTCCTATTCGTCACTAATGGGTTCGGTTCCGAGCCCTCAGAACTGAGTCGGCCTTATACCAAGCTTGCATGCACCGAAAACCCTCGAGCTAAGCTGCTACCCACAGTGCCCTTCACTCAGTTACCTCGGATCTCGTTTGCCACGCAGCCATATAGCAGCGTTTCACCGAGCTCTCCAGCTAATTTTTTTATTTTTAAAAATTTTATAAGTATTTGTGAAATTTTCCTGTCAGCTTGCTAATTTTTTTCTCTATTTTCTTACTCAGCTCTATCCACAGGTATTTATTTTCATACCATTGTTGGTATTAACCTCTCTTTCTCTCTCTTCACTTTCTTCTATTTTAGTATGTGTGTGTGTTTCCTGTTATGTTGGAAAAGAAAGAGAGTACTGGGTTTAAACACTGCTCTTCTTGCAGTGGTAAACTCCCGAATAGTGATTTACATGAAGAGTTTGTGTATTGTTTGGGGGTTCCGCACTTATCGGCGAAACCTCCATGTGATATTTGTGCCAGCTTCAGTCAGCGGATGCTAAATGAAAGACGAAACAAGTTGATTCTTAAGGGCCTGCTTCCTTTGTCTTTTTCGGAGGCTATTTCTGTGTTGGAGGTCTCATCCCCTCCTTCTGTGGACAAGAAATGTCCTCGTTCAGACCCCTCTTCACTGGCCGGTGATAGGGGCAAAAGCCATAAGCACAAGGCCCACAAGACTTCTACTGAGCACTGTATCGCCTCCTTGGTTCTGACCACCTCAGCTCCGAGTTTGGCTCCAGTGATTCATACTGAGATCGCCTCGTCGACGCCTGTTCTGGCTCCGATGATTACGGCATCCACTACTACCTCTGTTCCGACCATTTTGCCTGTTGTCTACCTTGGCACCGACATCCCCCATTTCTGCTCCGTCAGTTTCCGACAACAGCTTCAATGCCGCTATTGACCTCCACCCCAGCTGTGACCTCAGCTCTGAGCCCATTCTCGGCTCTGATCATTCCCTTGTTGCCTGTTTCCAAAATGGAATCGTCAGCGCCGTTCCTTAATTCACCACGGATCCAATACACACCGTCTACAGTTTCATTTGCCGGACAAGCCTTCAGCCCCTTTTTGGACTGGCCTGATTCCCCCTCAGGGGCATCAGTAAGGTCCACCAGGAGCCTTTCAGAATTGGATGTAGTGCGCCTTTTTGATCAGCTGCTGACCGCCAGACGAATTACAAATTTTCCTAGACCCCATCCCACTTGGGGCTTTGGATCTGTTATATTGGCGACCCTTACATGCTCTCCTCCCTTGGATCCCTTGGTTCCGAGACTCATATTTCTGACGTCTGCGAGAGGACCCCCTTCCTCAGCGCCGACAGCGACCGTGTCTGAGGCTTCGAGGCCTCTTTGGGTGTCAGTTCCGTCGGAACCCACCCTTCCTCAATCTCATGCTTGGGGGATGGAACCCTTGGTTCCGACCACGGTTCCAGTTGTGTTGCCGGTTCTGTCTTCATGACCGAGGGTGACTCCCGCCCCGGTTTTGCTTGAGGCTCTGTCCCTGGGAGCGGACCATGTGGAGCGGGGTGGGACTCCGGTTCCGAAATTGTCTCCCTCAGTTCCGGGCTCCCATTCCTCTTCAGGCGGGCCTGCATTCCGGGTGATGGAGAGGGTGCTTGCTTTGAGCAATCCTCCTATGTTGGACATCGCACCAGTTCCCTCTGAGCCGCAGCTGACAAAGGAAATCCCCCAGGACTCTGAGAGCGCAAGGCCCAGGAAACCCCTGTTCAGGGTATTTCCCTTTCTGAGTCTTCTTCAGATGCTCCACCGAAGAACCCCCTCGGAAATGGGCATACAAGAAGAAACACATGGACTCCCCAGAGGAGTCCCACATGGAAGATATGGACTAAGATGATGGGGAAGGATCCCCACGGTCACCCCCTGACTATGTCTCATTTGGAGACATTTTGGAAATCTTGAAGCAGAGGGGTGACTAGAAGCCCTCCAATCCTTCCTCTGAGGAATCTGTATTCCTGCAGGCCTTCCGCTGTCAGCCCTCTACTTCTTGGGTGACCCCCCCCCCCCCCAGCGATGAGTTGGTCAAGCTCATCATGCAGCAGGCATGGAAGAACCCTGACTCCGTTGAGACCATCCCCAGGAGATCAGACAACATACTCTTCCCTCCAGAGGATCAACCCCAATGATCGAGAGGTTTGTCAGTAGACCCTATGGTGGTGGTGGCAGCCACGAAAAAGGACCTTGCGGAGGAAAGTCCTGCTGTTCACTCACCTAACAGAGAGTCCCCGGGCGGTGGACAGGTTAGGGAAGTGAGTTATTGCATCAGCGACCTTTGCTGTCAGGTCTCTGAATTTTCTGGCACATTTTACGAGGCTCCAGAGATATCTCATCTCGGAGCTATCTGGAACCCTTGTGGGTCAAGTTTTGGATGGGGCACATGATAAAGTTGTTTCCCAACTTGCCACCCTAGAGTCTATCTCAAATTCTTCCATGAGGTTGCTGTCCCACGCCACTGAAGGAGCGACTAGAGCTGTGGGTGCAGGAGTAGTTATGAGAAGCCATGCCTGGATGCGCATTTGTGACCTCGCGGACTCCTTCAAGATTTCCTTTTTAAACGCCTCTATCGAACCATCAGCTTTGTTCGGTGCTAAGGTCAAGGATACATTAGCCAGGTGCGAACAGGATGGGAAGACCTTGTCTGCTGTGGGCCTACGTTTTTCCAAACCTCAGCGTTCCTTCTCCAGGAACCAGAGGAGTGGAAAGATGTGGCAGAAGTGTCAAGGTCCTTTCTGTGATGCATGTGGTAAGGAATTCCCCAGAGGCAGAGGGGGTTCCAGTAATGGAAGATGCCCCTTTTGGGGTAGAGGGGGCCCCAAAATCAGGACTCCAGAGATTTTTTCTCGGGAAGACAGTATCAGCGCTCCTGAAGCGCTGCCCGATTTTTTTCCTCTGGAAGCAGTCAGGGCGCGTTTCTCTCTGCACCAAGCTGCCTGGCTCTCTATTACAAATGATCAGTGGGTGCAGAGAATAATTTCCAGAGGCTATCACATTCCCCTAATCTCTTATCCAAGACCTCCAAATTCCCTTCTCGATGTTCCACCCAGTCAAAGGGAGGAGGCAGCTTCCGAAATACGAAAGCTGTGTAAAAAACGAGTCATCCAACAGGTCCCCCCAGACCAGTGCAGATCAGGGTTTTACTCAAGATTCTTTTTAGTGCCGAAGAAGACCTGGGACCGGAGGCACATTTTGGATCTCAGCCAGCTAAACAAATCAGTGGTTCAGACCAAGTTCCGCATGGTCACAATTCAGTCCATCCTCCCCTTTCTGCAGGAGGGTGTGTGGATGTGCTTGTTAGATCTCCGGGATGTGTATTACCACATCAAAAAGGACAAGTGCTCCAGGAGTCTCCTTCGCTTCCGGCGGGGAGCCAATCATTACCAGTTCAGAGCCCTGCCATTCCGTCTCTCAACTGCCCCCAGAGTGTTCACGAAATGCCTAGCAATGGTCACAGCTCATCTGAGACTTCAGGGATTCCAGGTGTTTCCGTATTTAGATGATTGGCTCCTCTCCAGCCCCACCAAGCGCCTTTTGGTCAGGGCCCTCCGCTACACTCTAGTTCTAGCAGAGTCGCGGGGCATCACCATCCACTGGGAAAAATCCAACCTTCAGCCCTCACAACAGTTGGAATTTATAGAGGCAATATTCAACAGTCAATCAAGTCTGGTCTCTCTTTCCCCTCACAGGCTTCAGAGATTAAGGGCACAAGTTCAAGTGATACTCTGTTGAAGAAAGGTGTCTGCAAGGGAAGTTCTTCAGGCTCTGGGGTCTATGGCAGTAGCCATCCCAATTGATCCCCTAGCCAGATTACACATGAGACTACTACAATGGCTCCTTCTGTCCCAGTGGATATCCAATCTTCATCCCCTAAGCTTACAGATTCTCATCACCAACACCTGCAAACAAGATCTCCTCTGGTGGATGAGTACCGATGAAAATCTTTGGTGTCGCCCCTTCCATGCTTCCCAACCCAGAGCCACGGTGACCACGGACGCTTCCTTGATAGGGGGGGGGCACTTCCATGGAAAGTCAGTCCAAGACACGTGGTCCAGCATAGAGGTCAACTTGCATATCAATGTCCTGGAGTTAAGAGCGTTGCTATTGGCGTTGCAAGCATTCCACCTGCTCCTTCCATCCAGAATGATTGTTATGTCCATTGTGTGGTACCTAAACAGGGAAGGACCAAATCCTTACCCCTATGTTGTGAAGCCATGAGAATCTGGCATTGGGCGATAGCTTCCAACTGCTTTCTGATAGCAACACATATCCCGGGGAGCTCCAACATGATTGTGAACAGGCTAAACAGATGCATCCTCCGTCCTCACGAGTGGTCTGTCAATCCGTGTGTGACGACAGAAATCTTCAGCCGTTGGGGCCAGCCGTGCTGTGATCTTTTCGCCTCCCCCTCAAACACAAAATGCAGCAGCTACTTTGCTCTCTTTCCCCCTCATGGGGAGTCACCGAGAGACGCTTTGATTCACGATTGGCCCGGCTGTCTTGATACCTCTGATCCCCCTTTTTCTAAGGAAAGCTATTTGGTTGAGAAGCAACGTGATCCTCATTGCCCCATTTTGGCCCTGTCAAGTGTGGTTTTCCTTCCTCCGACCTCATCTGTTACAACCTCCTTGGATCTTAGACACTCGTCAGGACCTCATATCTCACCCACAAGGGCTGACTCCACTGAATCTGTCCACTCTCAAGCTGACTGCTTGGTTCCTCCACTTCCATTAGTTGCCAGGCAGGAAACCTTCTCCTCATCTGTTCGTGATATTATCCTGGGCTCCCATAAACCATCCACCAGAAAACTTTACAGGGACAAATGGAAAAGATTCTCTATCTGGTCATGTAATCGGAAGCTAGATCCATTCTCAGCTCCTGTAGCTACTACTCTTCATTACCTTGCTGAGTTGTTCGACAATGTGCATCAGCTTCCACCACTCGAGTCCATTTAGCAGCTATTTTCAACTTCCATATTGGTTCAGATGGAGTCCCACTTATTTCCACTCGACTTTGCAAGACCTTCCTCAAGAGAATTTTCTACAGCAGACCTCCCATCAGGCAACTGGTGGAGGCATGGAATCTCTCCCGGGTTCTTCAGTCTCTCTCTCTCTCTCTCTACCCCCTTTTGCCCCTGCTGCAATATGTGATCTAATATTCTTGTCATGGAAATTCTTATTTTTGGTGGCGGTCACTTCAGCCAGACGAAAATCTGAGCTGCAAGCCTTATGTATCAAGAGCCCTTATATGATCTTCCGTAAGGACAGAGTATCACTTCGTACTAACCCATCCTTTCTCCCCAAGGTGGTTTCCGATATTTCTATTAACCAGTCCATTGAGCTCCCTGTATTTTTTCCAAATTCTTCAAACAGGGGAGAATACTGCCTACATTCATTGGATATTCATAGGCAATTACATTTCTACCTGGACAGAACTGAGTCCTTTCGCAAGTTGGACCAACTTTTCATTTCCTTTTCTGGCCCTAGAATGGGATGTGCAGTATCTAAAGTACTTTGTCAAAATGGCTCAGGGATTGCATTAGCTTCTCATATTCACTTACGAATGAATCTAAGCTTGGTCAAATCGAAGCTCACTCAACTAGGGCTATTGCAGCATCGGTTGCCTTCCACTCTAGGGCCTCCATGGATGACATCTGTGCAGCAGCCATTTGGGCTAAACCCCATACCTTCATCAAGCATTACAAATTGGATCTGATCTCCAGGGGAAGAGTGGCCTTTGGCTCAATGGTTCTCAGGAATTTTCTGCCATAAGGGCCACCCAAGTTGTCCAAGTAGCCTGGGATTCTGTCCTATCAGTGATGAATAGGAAGAAGATTAACAATTTCCGATAAAAAAGTTATGTCTTACCATAACATTCAGTCTGAGTTGTTGATCTTCTTCCAGTCATCACACTTTCCCACCGACCCCTGCCAAAGGCTCTTGGCATATCTTTTGGGTCTTTGTGGTGTTTCAGGGTTTCAGCGAAGAGATGGCCTCTGACTTTGTTTTCTCCTATATGTTGCATGCAAACTCGATCTGAGGTAACTGAGTGAAGGGCATTGTGGGTAGCAGCTTAGCTCGAGAGTTTTTGGTGCACGCAAGCTTGGTATAAGGCCGACTCTGTTCCGAGGGCTCAGAACTGAACCCATCAGTGATTACTGGAAGAAGATCGACAACTCAGATGGAACGTTATGGTAAGACATAACTTATTTTTTAGTTGGCTTGCCAATTCCTAAAATCCACCAGCATCTTTATCACATCTGCTGTGACCTCATCTGAGCCTGCTGCTTTTCCTGACTTAATTTTTCTTAGTGCTGTTCTTACTTCTTCTAGGGTGGGCTCCCCTTCTTCTCTCATCATGGGTTGTGTCTGGGGCAGTACAGCTTCTGTGGGGTTTTCTTCATTCAGAAGCTGATGGAAGTACTCCTTCCATCTGCCTTTGATGTCTGGTGGACTGGTAAGCAGGTTGTTGCTGGCATCCCTTATGAAAGGTGTCTGACTATCTGCTTTATCTTTCTGTCTTTGGCTCGCAACCTGATATAGTTTTTTGTGCCACCTACTGAGTCACTTTCCAGAAGCTGATGGAGTACCTCCAGTGTCGTGTTCTTTGCAGCTCCTTTCCTAGCTTCTTTGTTAGCCAACCAGTATTCATTCCTAGCCTGGTCTGTATTTTTTGTCTCCCACTTTTTCCTGCACTCCTCCTTTCTTTTGATGACTCCCTGGATTTCTGCATTCCACTACCAACTTTCCTTGTGTACCTTATTTTATACCTGGCTCAGCCACATATCTGTTCTGTAGTCCTCACACATGCTGTTTTGACGTGCTGCCATTCTTCTTCAGCTCCACCTATTTCCTCCTGTTCTTGGGGTGCTAGAGTCCGGAGTAATTCCTTGAAATGTTGTTTTCTCTCCAGTCAACTTCCATTTGTTCAGTCTGGTCTCTGTTGACCTCAGAGCCTTCTCTAATCAGTGCTTGCAGCTGATTGTGATGACCCAGTGGTTTATGCTGTGGGCCAACTGTTTCACTGGGAATGAATTTGCAGTCACTGATTCTACCCCAGTGCCCTTTCTTACTAGGAGGAAGTCTACCCAAGTTGCATGTTGGCCATTCTTGTATGTGATTTTGTGATTTTCTGTCTGTACCATGTGTTGGCTAGTATCAAGCGATTTGCCCAACAGAAGCCTAGAATGGCCTCTTCTTTATTCCTGTTGCCCCACCCATGTGGACCCAAGTAGTCCTCCATATCCTGTTCTGTCTGTCCTCATATGTGCAATAAAGTCACTCATTATCAACATCAATTCATGTTGTCCTGCTTTATGTAGTAGGTGCTACAACTGCTGTCTGAATGCACTCTTTTCCTCAGTATCACAACCTGAGATTATGAATGCTACCCTGTCATTACAATGGAGTCTGATTGCCACAAGTCTGTCACTAATTCTGATGACATACCTCACTGCCTTCTGAAGCAATATTTATGCAAAGGAGAAAGCAAAACTAATCAAAGCAAAAAGAGCAGCACCAAAGATATTTGAAGAGAAATGTAGGCAAAGGCATCCGGATATGGAAAATTATAGAAAACAGAATTAGTAATGGAGAAGTTAAAGAAATAGAAAATGAGGTTATAGATTACCTGTGAAGTTAAGGATTTAATGTAGAAAATCTAGCTCTGATAACACCACATCAGGATAGAATAATGAATTCCCAAATTATGGAGAAACCATTGGAGCTGGAAACATCTGATCAGTTGCTATATGAAGATACTTTGGAGCCTTCAGTAGGAAATCAGTGTAAACGTTCAGTTGGAGTTGCACAGCAAGGGAAGGAACAGGAAACTCTGGCAACTCTGACGCAGTCAGTGTTGTGGAGTGATAGGTCAGTGAGTTTCCATATGAAAGAGCAGTGGATCACTTTCAGTTGTCTTGTCAGGTGCCAGAATCCATCATATCACGCATGGACTTAAGTCTCTCCACAACAGGTACAAGTATGACTCTGTCATCGTCCATGCTGGTGTGAATGACTTGAGACATACCTCCCTGGACTATATGAAGAGAGATGTGATTGAGCTCTGAATATGTGTTCCAGGCAGGTATGACTCTAGCCCTAAGCAGCATCCTACCTTCACAAAGAGTGATACCACAATACCAACAAAAATTATTGACTTCAACATTTGGCTTAATTTCTGGTGTCTTTCCAAGGGGATCCAGTATCTGTCTGCCTGGGATGACATGGTTAACAGGCCTAGATGCTCTACCAGAGATGGCCTCCACCTGTCACCCCTGGGATTTTGGATCCTGACCAAGGCTCTTGCCTCCCCCATTGTGCCTTTTTTAGGCTATGTCCCAAAGGCAAATCTTCCAACATAAAAGATCTGTCAAAAAGCAAATTGAAGGTCATGCTGCTTAACGCTAGGAGCTTTAACCTGAAAATGCATTCACTGGAGGCTCTTCTTGCACTGGAAGATGCTGATGTTTGTGCGGTCATGGAAATTTGGTTCAGGGCTGCGGAGGGCACCCCTGCCTTACCAGGCTATACTTCATTCCATACATTTCTACTCCAAAATGAGATCGAGTAGACTAAGGGTGGTGGAGTCCTGATCTTCATTAAGGACAGGCACAACTCCAGACTGGTTTGCCAGCATGACGCTCTGAAATTACGCAAATGACAGTTGCAAGACTCCCATCCAAGTTATAGCCAGCTATAGACCCCCCCCCCTCCATGACTAGGGTCAGTCACTCCTCTTATGTGGACCTACTTGCCTAGATCAATGTACCCCCTAACACCCTGATCCTTGGTGACTTCAACTATCCCACCATAGACTGGGTGAACTATTCCTGCGCTAATGCACTCACCTAATGATTCCTTGTCTTCATCAAACAGATATCAGCACAGGCAGAAAAACTTAGAAGATATGCAGATAAATATAAAGGAAAAGTACAAAATGAGCAATTTATTGATGTCTGAAAAGCTTTATAGAGAATTAGGAAAACAAGGCAAAAGGAATTGAAATACCACCAAAAAAAGAAGAAATATACACATTTAGGAGAAATATCTATGAAGATCCTGTGGAGCATAACACAGGTGCTGAATGGGTAGAAGAAGCAGAAGAAAGAATAAGAAGTTCAAATGTACAGGATATGAAATGGGATGAAGTAACTACCAGAGAAAATGAAACAAAATTAAAAAACCCTCTTAATTGGAAAATCCCAGTTCAGATCCAGTACCTAACTTTTGGCTAAAAGTATTAACAACTTTATATGAATATTTAACCATGAGTAAGTACTATTTATATGCATACCCCGAACAGATGCCAACCTGGTTAACAACAGGAAAAACAATATTCCTCCTTAGGAGCGAACCTGCAAGCTATCCTAAAAACTAGAGACCAATAACTTGCCTTTCAGTGATGTATAAACTATACATGAGAATTGATGCCAATATAGTTTATAGTCATTTAGAAGAAAACTCAATCTTGGCAATAGAACAAAAAGGTAACGGAAGAAAGTCATGTGGAACAAAGGATCATTTATTGTTAAATAAAGTCATAATGGAGAATTGTAAAAAGGGGAAGAGTGTAAGTATAGCACGGGTAGACTTCAAAAAAAGCATTTGACAGCATCCCTCATTCATGAATAAAAGACTGCTTACACTACAGTGACAAACCACGCTGCAGTTAAGCCATGATAAAGGACCAATTATTATTCCAGGGATTCAAAATTCAAAGGGGTATATTTCAGGGTGACTGTTTGTCATAGCTGCTCTTTAGTCTTACCCTTAATCCTTTAAACTGTCTTCTTAACAGATTAGGCCACTGCTACAGTTTGGCTCCCAGAAAACAACAAAATGTGAAAAGACTTCTCATCATCGTTTTGTGGATGATTTAAAACTATATAGTTCATCGGATGAGGAACTGAAAGCACAACTACAAGTGGTCAAAACTTTCTCTGATGATTTAAGAATGTTATTTGGTCTTGTTAAATGTGCAAAAGCAACCTTTGAAGCAGGAGAGCTGCAGCACCAAGAAAATATCTGTCTGGGACGGGAATGTGATGTAAAATAACTTGAGCAACAGGGAGTGTATAAGTATTTGGGAATTAATGAGCATTCAGCAGTAAAACATGAACAAATGCAAATAAAATTAGTGAGGAATATTTTTAGAAGACAAAAATTAATATTGAAAACAGCTCTGACATCTAGGAACAAAGTCCAGGCTATAAACCAATTTGCTCTTCCTGTCCTGACTTATAGTTTTGGAGTGATTGACTGGCCCCAAATGGTATTGGATCAGTTGGAGAGGAAAACAAGAAAAATGCTTCATGCTTATCAGGTGATTTATAAACTTCAGTGTATACCAAGATTATATATGCCTCATTATGAAGGAGGTATGGGCCTCCTCGAAGTTGATTACATGTATAGATCCCCAGTCATAGGACTCCTTACATATCTGCTAGCTTAACAAGATCCAAACATAGTGAATATTTTAAACTATAAGGAGAATAAGTCTAAGATGACTTCCCTGCTTAGTTTAGCAGAAGCACATCTGTGCCAAGGGAGAATGGAAATCAAAGCAGAAGTAGATAAAATCGGGTAACAACTGAATGTGCCAAAAAAAAAAAAAAGAAAGTATATAATGTGAAGGATCAGATAAGTAGGCAAGAAATGTAGAAAATGCATAAGTATAGTTGCAAATACAGAAAACTCTTGGAACACCCTCATGTCAGTCAAGACAGAATGCAGGAATGGTTAAGGAGAGGTGAATGTAAACCTAAAGACGAAAGGTTAATATTGCGGCCTAGGATAGTGGGCTACGTACACGTTGGTTTTCAAAGTCCACTGAACATCTGGGAGAAACAGACAAATGCAGGTTTTGTAAAACAGAATTGGAAACATTGGCACATCTTGTTGCTGGCTGTGATGCATTAAGTGCAGAAGGACTGTATACTGAAAGACAATAATAACGTGGCAAAACTGTTGCATTATAGATTGGGCAAACTTTATTGTATTGAAGTAGGTGAGAAGCTTTGGAAACATCAGCCACAAAGCATTATAGAAAATGATGAAGTTTATATTACATAGGATCACCCATTACTTACATAGGATCACACATTACCAACAGTTCAAAAAACAGATGCGAGAAAGTCAGATATAGTAGTTCTGAAAAAGAAGACAAAAGTAGCATTGATCATTGAAATTGTTGCACACATTGACTACAGTGTCTTATGTACAGAAACACACAGTCATAAAATAGCAAGATTTATAGCAGAAACGAGGGCAGTGTTGAAGAAGGATACCCAGACGGTTCTAATAGTAGTAGGAGTAACTGGTCTTGTAAAAACAAATTTACAGTTGTACTTAGATATGTTACCCGATAGATGTAACTCAGTATGAATTGTGGGAGTGTTTTCTGGGCACATTGCGAAAAGCACTTTTAATTAACATCAAAGATTCAAACAATACTAATTTCATGAACTTTACTCATACTTTGACCTAGGAATGAGATCCATTCCCATCATGATATTAGACACCCAGAAGACTTGGAGAAATTAAAGGGAAAAGCCTTCCTCTCACCACAATTCCCACATCATTTCTAACCTGGCCTCCTGAGTAATAGACACTCCACTGTCCTTTCTTCTTGTCTGTTGGTTACATAGGATGTCCAGCCTCCTCTGCACCATCATGTCATCCACTTCCAAGCTGCATCCTGTCACTGAACCTACATTGAGTGTAGCAATTCTCAGTTCATGTTTGGCATGTTGTTTTTTTATCCAGCTTTTTTTCAACAGAGGTAGTCCATGCTGGGCAACTGGGCACTGGCTGGCTAGTAGCTTATGACCCAGGGCTGCTTGGGTTTATGGCAGGGACAAACTAGCCATTAGGGGCATATACACCCCTCCCACCATTAACATGAGTCCCTGGTGTAGGTTATAGTAGGCCAGGTCCTCAACCCACTTATCACCAGCAAATATCCATGCCCATTTGGCGACATTAGTCAACTTGACCAAATCATCTAGATCCATATTTTACACTTTTGAGTGGTTAGCCCTGGCATGGCATGCAGTCTATGATCTGCATTCTTTTATATTGAGGATACTGCATTTCTCGTTAGATGTTGGGTCTTTACAACACTTACCCCTTAAGGAAACATGTAGAATCTGTGCTGCTGCCCACCACTCCATTCATTGGTGGGTTTGCAATGGAAACACTGAGCATGTTTTTCAGAGGTTGGAGAACCCCACAGAGACACAGGGAGAACATGCATATTCCAAACAGGCACTGGCCGGAGGTCAGGATCGAGCCTTGTAGCTTGTGCATGGGAAAAGAAGACCTTAACCATTATGCCAACTGGTCTCCTTCCAAAAGGAGCTATACAAGTCTGGTGTTTAAAAAAATGGTATTTCATGTTGTTTTCTGAACTGAGAGGATTTGTACCTTCTAGCCACATTTTTTGATGTGTAACTTTTAATACCCTTATTTTCATTAAGGAAAAGAGAGTAAAATATTTGTAACCCAGGCTGAATGTAAAAAGCATCCACATGGGTCAGTGTTCTCTCCCAGTTAAAACACTTACACAAATTGTTCAGCTCATCTGAGTGCTGCTGTGCAAGCATATGAATGCTAGTCTTTAACCACATGATCTGGTGGTTTGTAGAACCCTCTGCATGTATGTCTTGTGGTGACGTAGCGTTTGCAGAATGTTTACATCACTCCTGACTAAATGGTTTCATAATGACAGCCTTATTATTTAAAGAAGATCAAGACTAGTGTGTCCTCTTACTTAATGGAGTCAAGATCAGCACCGGTTCCTCATCACTAACAAGACAAAAAAAAAAAAACATGCTTCTTGATATTTGTCAGGTTGTTCGAAGTCCAACTCTCAAGGTACATTTTAGCAATAGCAGTGACTCCAAAATGTATAATCATTTAATTATCTTTTTGCTTGGTTATATCTGCTGTTCTCCCCAAGTGCACATGTGGAATAGATGAAGACCAAGAAGGTAGGATGACTGTATGGGCAGTGCCATGTCTGCCAGTAGTTTTTGTGTCTGACTACTAGATAATCACTATTATCTCCCACCACATTTCCAAACTTTGAAACTCACTTCCCCAACACATCATTAATACCACCAACCCACACAAATTCAAAAAATTGCTCAAAGATTACCTCACCAGAAAATGGCTCTGCTCTTGTACCAGCCCAGGCTAATAACACATAATTCCGTCTATATCCTCTCCCCCTGTGATAACAGGTACCTCACAGCCTCCTATCCCACTCTGTACAGTCTCCCACATACCCCTCCACCTTCTTATTAACCTAGTACAACAGAGCTAACAGCACCTACTAGATATTTAGACTAATGAAACATCAACCAGTATGTTCATTAACCATTGTTATATAGTCTGGCCACAGCTATGCCAACATTAAGGTATACTCTTGCCAAAAAAAAAAACATTCCAAATAACAGTCTTTTTACCTATGTAAATTCTTATACTTGTCTTAAATGCTTTTGTATATGCCTTATAAAATTTACACTGTACCTTTTGTGGCTTATCACACACACTGATGTACATTTACTTGTCTTAAATGCTTTTGTAATTGCTTTATAAAATGTACACTATAACTTTTTTGTGGAGCTTTTCTCCCCAGCCTCTGCTGAAAATGGACTTCCACCCAGTCGGACTATCCCGGTAAACATATGTAAAATAAATAAATAAATCGATGCACTGAGATAGCTAGCTTATAAGATCATGATCCACCTGAAGTTTGTTTGGAAATGCTGTACATCATGTGACCAGGGGTCAGAGGTACAAGTAAAGTAGTTTTGATACCTTTTTGGCTTCACTTAATAAACCACACACCATGCATACATTTTTAATAAGATATGTTGGTTCACATTTTAGCTTCTTATAGAGAGCACCATTGCAGCACATTTAAGAGAATGAGCAGGTTGCAGTCATAATTTAGGCACATCTTTTAATATGTATCCTGCTGTACAAACTTCAGTATCACACTACTTACCAATATTTGAGGAGATGATAGTAAGGGATGTTTTGTTACTTGTATCGTCTGCAGGTGTAGCCATTAACTTTTTTGGGCAGTGGTTAAATTTCAGAAAACTAAACAAAAACTATGCCCATTCCGTACATATTTTGAAGTCAACTTCAATCACAGATAAGAAAGTCATAGTCTTAAATTACTTAGGATGATACTAACCCTCCTAATAATGACCACATTAAAACAATAAAATTATGTTTATAGAGGGCCATCTCCAGGAGCTTAAACCTCTCTTACTTTTGGTCTACTTTTGTAGTCTTTTTGTCTATTCTTACCTATGACTTGACCTATCTCTAACAGGTTTTGCTCTTAACATGGCAAAATTAATGTATGGCCTTTCTGCTGCCCTATTTTTTTTTTCTGTCTTTTTATCTCCCCCACTATCTGCCATTCATCAGCCCCTTCCTAGCCAGTTGGCCCATTCGATGACCTTCCATATCATTGTTGCAGTATTCTTTACAATAGCTATCCTCTGCCAAGGGCAGCCCGACATCCAGCTAGTATACAAAAACCTTTAGGTTGTAATGGGTATGCCGTACGTCACACGTATGATCCCCCACGCATGGTGTAGGGCATAAAGGTGATGTCCATTAGTACCTTCCTCAGAACTTGTTTGCTGACAGTCTGAAGGCTATCTTTGATCATCGTTCTAAAAGCTTGTTGGTCTGTGGTTTCTACCCCTTTCAAATAAGTGTCCCATTGGGGTTTTTTGATTGTCTTAGGTTTGTTTTGCATTGTGTCTGGTGTTGGGTTTTATACCATCCAGAAAGGGGAAATGCTAGTGCAGGAGACAGATTCCCCATAAAGATCATCACAAGCAGTGTTTGTTCTTTTTAGATGTTTCTTACAACTATATGCCTTATGAGATTTGTCAAGCTTTCATCCCTAAGACGTTGCAAAGTCGGCTCTCTTCCTTTGTGTTTTATTTAGAGAACCAACAACTTAATCTGTTGGTTAAAGATACCATGGAAGGATCTTCCCAGCCCAAGCATCAGCCATCTGCGAAGAAAAGGACCAAGAAAGCTCGTTTTGATTCTTCACTTGTACCGCCTCCACCTAACATCTCTCTTGAGACTTGTGAAAGCCTGGAGGATCGTCCAGTTTCTTTTCCAGATTCCTCTGCCACGACTGCATGCATCAAAGGCCAGCATGGATCTGACTGCATGCATTTCCATGGAGGTTTTTCAGAAACCCTCTTTGGATGTACAGGGGGAATCACGGATGGTTATTACCTAAGGGCCTAGGGATGTAAGAGGTTCTGACTACAGTTATAGAATGTCAGGGGTTAGAGCCTCCAAAATTTTTCAAGGCTGACATCCCAGTTAAAAAGGAGCAGAATACTTAAACACATTCTCTTGCTCCAAAAGATCCTTAGGATGAATGACAAAACTTCACTCAAGGCCTGTTTAATGCCCTTATGGCTCTTATGCCTCCACAGTGAGTTTCTATTCCTGGTCTTCTACTGCACTAAAAAGGCCCAGGGAGCAGGATTTTTCTAATGAGGATGCTGCTGATCCTGCTGGAGTCCATGACGTTCCTCTCAGATTCCTCTGCCACTTGACTGTAGTTCTTTTTTTTTTTAAACACCTTCATTGAATTATCACTTGTGATACAGACAGATTTACATTTAAATAAAATAAATTAAACTGTAGTAACAAGTTCATGTTTGCAAACATTAAACTTCACATATATTGCTATAATCATATAACCTAAGCAATGTCACATAAATTATTCAATTCCTGCCCTTTTTTTTTTAACAAGAAATGTCTTTATAAAACCATCACTGACAACATAGACAGTCATATATTTATATAAATGAAAACAAACCATACTGACACCGTCCTAGTTGCAAGCATTTTACATCACAAACCATACTGACACACTCCAAGTTGCAAACATTATACGCAAATTATAATCTACCCAGTCGTTTTACTTGATTGTGTTTCTGAGGAAGAAGAGTCTATCAATCCTGACTCTCCTTTTGAGAAAATTTCATTTGGTGACACTATTTCCAGAATGATAGATTTTTTTTTTTAAATGGGACTGTGCTCAGGTGTCTCTTCAGAAGAGGTACTATGAGCTTCTACAAATAGATCCTCCTAGGCCATCTGCTGTTGCTGCTTTTCTTGCTGCCTTGCTGAATTCTTTTTCCACTACTTCTCAGGCTCCTGATTCCCAACCACTTGCTTCCAAAAAACCTAATAGGTTTCATAGAGTATCTGTGGATTGCAAGTTTCTTTGTAAGTGTCCTTCTGTTGACCCTTCTGTAGTGTCAATTGCTTGTGATAAGCCTTCCAAATTGTTGCCTTCCACTAAGTTGCTACTATCTGATAAGGATAACAGAACCATGGAAAGGCTGGGTAAGAAGGTGTTTACCTCTGCTACCCTAGCCTTTAGAGCTGTTAACTATCAGACACACATGACTAGATACAGTTTGTCTGCCCTCTCTCAAGCCTGTTGGGCTATTTCAGATCTTTCTGATTCGGAGGGGAAGGCCTCTGTTCTTGCCTTGCTAGGGATGTCCTCCCAAGTAGCTCGCCATTCCATTAAATGCAGTTGTGATGCAGGTGATGCTTCACGTAAGGCTGCTTCTTTTGGATCTGTTTTGAGGAGGTATTCCTGGCTCAGACATCAGCCTTTGTATGATGATATCACGGCTAAACTGATGGATGCTCCTCTAAGCATTTGTTTGGTAGTACTGCTGTGGAGGTGTTCAAGTCCCTGCAAGAAAAGAGCAAGGCCTTACAGGAGTTGAAATACAGTTTTATTTCCATTGTGTACAAGTTTCAGAGGAATAATCTTGCCTTTGTCCGTAGACAGTCTTGCCTTCCCCCAAAGGTAAAAAGGGTGGTAGAAGGGCTCCCCCTGCTAAGGCTAACCAAACTCTATTTACTCAGAAGCCTCCTTTCCTGACAAAGCAGGTGCTCTTTGACTATCCTTACCCTGTGTTTTAGTCACATTTCTGTTTCTCTGCATCTTTCTCTGTCCCTTCCTGTTTGGCTAAATTTCACCCTGGACTCCTGGGTTATTTCCATAATTTTCCAGGGTTATTGCCTATTTTGGAAATCTTTTCCCCCTCTTGAGCTTCCTCAGGAACAGCTGTCATTTTTTCCAGAAATGAGTCCGGGCCTGTTGGCTCAGAGAACTATTCAAGAAGTTCCAACTTCTCAAAGGGGGGAGAGGGTTTACTCCAGAATGTTCTTTGTCCCCAGGAAAGAAAGCACTTGGAGACCCATTCTGGATCTGTCTCATCTAAACACCTTTTTGAAAGCCCTTCCTGTCAGATGCTGTCCGTTCAAACCTTTTTTCCTCTACTACTTCCTCATGCTTTTCTAGTTTTCCTGGATCTCAAGGATGCTTATCTGTACGTTCCTGTTCATCCTCTTTTCAGGAAGTTTTTACATTTCTCTGTTGCTTCCTGCCATTTTCAGTTTTCTTATTTGCCCTTTGTCCTCTCTACTGCCCCAAGGATCTTCACCAAATGCCTTGCTTCTGTGATTGCTTTCTGTAAAATAATGGGGATGCAGGTATTTCCTTACCTGGACAACCTGCTTAATCAATCCTCCTGTCCAAGGAGATTTTACTTCAGCATCTACACTTTGCTGTTTCTCTCCTGCAAACCTTGGGGTTTACTGTAAATTTCCAAAAGTCATTCCTGACTCCTTCTCAGGATTGTGTTTTCCTGAGATTCAGGATGCAGACTGTTCCAATGCTGGCATCTCTGCCTCCTCCCAAGGCTTAAACTCTCATTACTTTCTTTGAATCCCTTCTTCTGACTTCAATCACAGCCAGAGAATTTCTGAGGTCTGTGGGTTTCATAACTTCTCTGACGTCCCATCTCTGGGCCAGTAATCAAGGAGCCCGAATCCTCACCACTGACCCTGTAGAGGCACGTTCACTTGGAGCAAAAATGGATGCACACAGTATTTCCAGATACAGCTCAGCACAATTTCCATTAAGAGCACATAGGGAACAAATTCAGCCTGGGGTCTGGGTTTTTCTCCCCCCCTCCCAGGTCCCCAGTAAGGCTTCCCACTGGTACAGCTATCGAGTTAAGTCCCCAGCCAAGTGTCCAAGCCCCAAATCGTCCACTACTCTCTGTGAAACCAATGCTTCGTGTCCCTGCTCCAAGTAGCTGACACCCACACTCTTTGAGATTTGATTTGCGTGCACACACACATACACACTTGGGAAAGGCTGGCACAGGTTTACTAGCTATGCCCCCTTCTGCCCAGACTGTAAAGTAACTGCTACCAGACACTCGCAAGCCAGCTACTGTACGGCTGTTACAAGACTACCCAATTATACTGAGTGAAATTAATGTTAATACGAATGGTAGTTTGACCAATACAGTAAGGCTTTCAGGAGTAGCCACAAAGTCACCAAACAGATATGAGTCCTCTTAAAGGTTAAAGTATCTCTGACTAACAACAATGAAACATTTAAATATATTTATAAGTAAAAGAACATGAAAATACTAAATGTCTTTTTACAATAAACACCAGAGTTTGTCACAGGGAATATTAAAATAACACAGACAAATAGATTCACCCAGATACAGAAAAAGCAGTACTTAACTAATCTCACCGTATTTGCCTGACTGATATAAAGAGTTACTATTCCCTGGTCACTTACCAAGGCAAGATGAAGTAAATGAGCAATCCTTCTATGTCAAGTTTCCAAAACAGAGTACCATGAGACTTCAGTGTTAAGCATTATTTTAGTGATGGATTCCAGAATGACATTACATACATTTGGCCATCTGAATTCTGGTTCCCATGCAACCACCTTTTGCTAGAAACTGCCAGGATTTAACACCTGTGTGTCAATAATACACATCCAGAGAGCCTCGTTAAGATCTGTTGCAGCTCCGGGAAGTCATAAAACCATAAAATACTTCCACTCTTCCTACAGGAGCTAATAAACCATACTTCTTACAGACTGTGCATCTCTGGCTTAATTCATAACTGAGAGATAACATCTTTATGGCGTATGCCCAGTGATTTAATTTCTTACTATTTTTACAGTTTGAGATAACGTCTTGTCTTCCAGTATTCTCAGTTACAAAAAATAAACATTTAAACAGTTACAGTAATGCATGTATATTTTCTGTCCAGCAGGGCACACTGTTGATGCATTTTTAACACACACAACTTTAGAAATACATTTTTAAAGACACGCATCTATACATATCAATTCGATATACAAATGACATATAATTCTTTACAAAATTCCAGCTAGCTATGCTGTCATATGTTACACATCCATTGCCCTACTTCTCCTGGCATAGCTGGCAATTTATTTATTTTATTTACATTTGTTAACCGGGTAGAGTCCAGCTGGGCAACTAGCCCGTTTTCAGTGGAGAGCCGGGGAGATGAGCTCCTTAACAATACTATAAAAAGATTACAAACATTTTTAAAAGATGTAAAAACAATATACAAAAAAGTTTGACAGTTGCCAACAATCACAATTTACAAAAAGGTGAATGTAAAACAGAAAACATTGAATTTCTTAAACCTTATTGCAGACAGTAATATGAAACTCATTAGATATATAACTAAAAAACATTGTGGCATTTTCTTTTGGTAGAAGTAAGATAAGAAGATAGGAGAATAGAAATAATTTGATCGAAGGCATGAGAGACTAGCCAGGAGTATTACAGGAGCATAGCCGTTGTTGAGTAAGGTATTCCTTTAGAAGTTTTTTGAAGCTATGACATTGTCACACCTTCCACCATTCCTATGCTCCCACTAGCCAAGCTCCACATGATAAAGCTTCATTGGTTTATGTGAAGGCTGCCAGCCTAGCCAGATAGAATTTTATAGATAATTCTGTCATCTGTAAATATTAATGTAAACCAGAGGTTTGTTGTCGTAAATGAAAAAAAAACTGCTGTAAGGAAGCTAAGTCAAGCATTTTATGACTGTCTTTGATCTTTAAAGTTGGCTCCAGTCCGTCTAGATGAAGACATTCTTTCTGTTGTTTTCAACAAGAGTTAACTTGCTTGAGTTAAACATTCAAATGTAGTTTTATTGCTCTGCTTCCTGACCAGCTGCAAGATAACACAAGGAGATGTTAAGAATGTAAATGTAATTTCTGTTAGCCTGGGAACCCAGGGAAATGTGAAGAATGATGTAATGGGAACCAGGAATGTGATTTTAAAAACAGAGAATCAGAGGGCATTAAGCATTTTTGTATTGACCATCCAACTCAGCATTGCCTTTGCTCTATGTGTAAGTTATCTTAGACTTGTGTTTTGTCTTAGAAATGGCTAGAAACTAGAAAGATTAGACTGTGTTTTTCTGTGATGTCAGAACTGTACTACTGAATTATTTTAAGTATTTCTCTGTGATCTCTGAACTCTTGGCTAGCAATGTGTAGTAAGAAGTATTGTCTTGTATTTTTATTATTTATTATTAAATATTTTAAAACCTTTCAACTGTGGCTGTTTTGTGTAGAGATAAGTTGAGCTCTGAGTACATTGCATGTATATAAGCATCCTATACCAAGTCACTCTAATAAGCCTTGACTGTTTAGTTGTACTATCAGTTGGATGATAATATTGCACAGTAATAATTGGACACCCTTTTAAGGGCCTTTGGGTAGCTGATAAATATTAGCTGGGTGGTAGCAGTGATTACTACCGTATTGTCTGGGTAAAAGAGTCACAGCTGGAGAACCTGTGCCAGCCTTCCCCAGAAGTGTCTGTGTGGTTGTATAAACCCTTATCTCAAAGTGTGTGTGTCAGCTACTTGGGCAGGGACACAAAGCACAGGTTGAACAGCGAGGGTGCTGGAGATTTTAGCTTGCCCAGCTGGCTGAGATTTGGATGCTGTAGCTGTGCCAGTGGGGGAGTCTTATTGGGGACCTGGAGAGCAAGGGAGCGACCAGCCCTGGACTGACTGTGATCTCTGTGCGCTGTTAAGGGAAATTGCACTTTACTGTGTGTATTTGTTATCCTTTCCTACTATATGAGACGCCCCTCACTGGTGTTAGTGGTGAGGATTGAAGCTCCTTGATTGCTGGGCCAGGGCACGGGTGTCACAGGTTTCTAATGTGATATTCCCAACTTTTGAGAGGTGTACCCCCAAAAAAATCATTTTAATAGTACAGCAAGTTTTGACAGTTCCTGGTTCCTTTGTAAATAAGACTTCATTTTTTTATTGATATAAGACTTGCAATTACAGTAGTGTGCTACAAGGACAGTAAACATTTATTTTAATTAGTTTCCTTGTCATGTCTTTGTTTGCTCTGTAACACTTCAGCTTTGTGCTTATTGGACAGTGGTTGCCTTCCAGCCTTCTTATCTTTGTGGTGTGGGTAATGTGAGCCTACTGTCATCTTGTCCTTCAAGCATTCTCCTTGGTTTTCTGCTACATGTAAAGTGAGTCATTTTGCTTTTGGCTTCACAGATGTACTTTGTCTGAGAAGCACCAGAGTGACATTGTTCTGAAATTGCTTTCACAGTCACAGCCAATGGCAAGACATCTGTGTCATTCGGTACAGTGGCACAGATCACAAAAACTTTTGTTAGTCGTCCTGCACCCACCCCATATACCAACTCCAGGGTTACACAACAACAAGGAAAGGCAAAACTCCCCAAACAGTGCACCATGATCTTGCGCAGTCATTGTATTCACTCCAGTAAGAGCATGCAAGTAATTACAGAGGAACTGTGAATCAAGGAAGCATGAGATAACCCATTAGACATTCCATTATCTGTTGCTTGGAGCACAGTTGAATGCTCTACTTTTTATCGTTTTATGGGTGCACATATGCTGGTGCTGATTTTAGACTACCTAAGATTTACTGTATGCAGAAGCTGACTGGTTTATGAAGTTACGTTAGTCTGATAAAATCTGCAATGTCATCCATGATCAGAAGATGCACACACACACACACACACACACACACATATATATATATATATATATATATATATATATATATACGTGTGTGTGTGTATAGATTATATATATATATGTGTGTGTGTGCATATATACACACATGTAAATATATATAAAATGCTTTATGCGTATACATCAAACCACTATTAGTTTGTATTCTGATTCTATGACTTTGCAATATTTGTTTTTTTTTCTTTTCTTATTTTGCCTTTGGCCTCAGTAAGCTGTAGATGAAATGAGTCTGCTTTGAATTGACCCACTCAGTAGGTTAACAAAGAGAACAAGATATGTAAAGGTTTAAAGGTTTATTCTGTTACATGGATTCATACAGCTGGTTGCATTTCAGTCCTTCTCATATGTGTATGTAAGGCTAGCAGAAATTCATTAATAAACAAGCAGGAATTACTGAAAGGTTAAGTGGAATTGCTTCTCGTGTGTCTGTCACTTTAAAGGTACAGTGTAAGACTGCTTGATCAGAAAGCAGTTTTTACTGTTTAGGAAGTACAGATAATTTTTATGGTGCTGGTATTACAGATGCCACCCCTGGAGAAGGGTGCAAATGTCCTTCTGGTAAAGACTTAGTCTTATTATGGAAAGCCTTCGATAGAAAACAAGTATGACAGCTGCAGTTCTCTTCGCACACATATGCAGGAGAGAAAATCAAACAACATGAATAGGTGAAAGTAAGAATGAGACAGAATGTCCGTTTGCTATTCCAATTAATTTGAAAGTTAGAAGAAAAAAACTGTATTGCATGAATATTGTATTCCCAGTCTAGTTTCCTTATCAGAAAACATAATGTATAATAATAGGCTGTAAAACAGAAAAAAGTACACTTTCATGTTAGAAGATAGATGACTGTTTTTGTGTGCGTGTGTGTGTGTGTGTTTAGGATACTGACACAGGAAGTAGATAATAGTCATAGTGGAGCTGCCATTTTTATTAATTTAGATTTTCACATAGGCATTGTAGAGTATTAGCTATGTGCAGATTTCACATTTTAAGGAGATGTTGCTGCAGAGAGTGAACTACTAAAAGTTTCACGTCTTTCTCTCAGAATGGTAGTAACTCATGCTACATATTTTATATGTAATTTTTGTTAGTAAGGGTACTTACTAACACATGCTCCACTTTCTCAGTTTTTGTTTTCATGCAACAGTTCTAGATGTAACCATTCTAATTGCACAACTTTGATTCTGATGCATTTATCTTACGTGATATCTGCCAATGTTCTTTATATTTGATCACAGCTGCAGTAGTCTAAGATATATGGGTTATATCCTGCACAGAATATAAAAGCCAGCCAGTTTCCAAAGCTTCGGGGCACCTTTCACATGCCGCAGCTGTTAGTCATTTTAAGCTTAGCTGACTAGAAAGTCAGGTTTGGCTGCCAAACCCTTCAGAGTTTTCCTTCTGCCGAAGAGAAAACTCTTCTCCGGGCTTCATAGAATATATGATCAGTTTGTGCTGTTCCACTGCTCTGTATTAATTTACTTTCTTGTGTAGGAAGTTGCATTTTAAACTAGGAATATATGTTTTTTTTCTTCTTTAAGTTGACCGTCACGTGACTTTGCTTACTTTGACAGGAATGCAGTTTTGTGTTTGACAGTTTAAAAGTTTTTAAACATTCTACAACCATTTTATTATGTGGCGAAACTGTGTTTAAATTTCTTTTTTGGGGCTAGTAAAGTGCATCAATGTGCTATTTAATGTTTTTATTGGAAGAAGTGACTTTATTTATTTAACATTTGTTGACCAGGAAAGTCTGACACTAGGACAGAACCTATTTTCAGTGGAGGCCCGGGGAGAAACACTTCAGATGCATGTCTTTGGATTGTGGGAGGAAACCCCGGAGTACCAAGAGGAAACCATGCAAACACAGGGAGGACATGCAGATTCCACACAGAAGGCATGCCAGCTGAGAATCGAACCAGAAACCACTTGCTGTGAGGCAACAACATTAACTGCTGCCCCACTGCGCCGCCCCTTGACTTTATACTACTTTTATATTTTTACCAGTTCATGCTGCTTAGTTTCCTGGGAAAGAGGCACCAGATGTTCTTCGTCTCACATTGCTGCAGTCATAACCTGTGGGTAGTCCGCTGTCCTCGGTCGGCCCGAATACCAAAGAGTTAGGCTGGCGTCGGTCATGGTCGCCCAGAGCTGACGTCAGTATGCAGTAGTACTTAAGCACATGACCGACGCCATATCCTCAGTCTTTCTTGCCGCGTGGTCCAAAGCAGAAGAAGCGTTTGCAAGTGCCGTTCGGCGTTCTGAAATTTTCAATTATCGAGTTTCAGACCGAAGACCAAGTTGGGCTAAGTACCCCGTTGGGGAAAATTTTTGTCTTTTCTTGCCTCAGTTTATCCGGATGTCTGAAAAAGTTAATTGTATTTCTTGTGGGAAACAGATACCGCATAGGGACTATCACTCTCTCTGTATTCCTTGCTTGGGGCCTGAACACGACGTAGTCGGGTGTCACTTTTGCGCTAGATTTAATAAGCGCACCATTAAACGAAGATTAGACTGTGCCAGGCTTGTTTTCGGTAAGCGGTGTAACTATAACATGCCGTCGGATCCTCCGACGCCCGCTACCACTAAAAAACGTAAAGATAAATCTTTAAGGTCTAAACCGGATGAGTCGTCCGTTGCGGACGCCGGTTCTATGGAACCTTCGGTTGAATCTGTGGAGCCGGCCGAGGTCTCGGCTGAATCCCAGGGGGAACCTTTACTTTTGCAGGAGTTGGCCTCTCAGGAGTTAGGCCAGGCCGAGGGTGCCTCTCAGGTATCTGTAGTTCCATCCTTACAAAACGTTATTAGGCCTTCTACCTCAGTGGCTAAAGGCCATGCTAAGGCAAAACCTGGTCTTTCTAGTACTGGCCATAGCCCTAGTTCTTCAGCTTCTGTTCCTAAAAAACATATGTTGAAAATGGCAGAGGATTTGATTACTTTGATCAGGGGTTCTATGCCCCCCCCCCAGAGAAGAGGCCTAGGGTGGAGACAGATTTAGAGGGAATAGAGCATTCTTCAGACTTCTCTGAGTCTTCAGCTGAGGATATTCAGGATTTCCCTCCCTATTCAGATTCGGATGCAGAGGATTCCTGTCCTTCTGCTTCTCCTCCAGAGGATTTTTCCTTTTCTGAAACTTTACATTCCATGAGGGAACATTTCAAGTGGGAAGGTCAGGATTTTTCAGATTCTCGAAAAAGGCTTAGGGAATTTTTGTTTTTGCCAATGGACTCAACACTGCCACGATTTGGACACTGTCATTCGGATAATACCTTGCATCCAGAAGGAATTCTTGTGGTGGGCTCAGGAATGTCACCTAAACAAGGGACTCTCTGTGACCCGACCAGAGGCGAGTCAGATTATAACAACGGATGCCTCAGACTTGGCTTGGGGAGCACACTTCAATGGGAAATGGATTCAAGACACGTGGCCTCCCAGACTACAACATTTGCATATCAACATGAAGGAGATGTTAGCAGTCCAATTTGCCCTGATGGCCTTCAAGGACCTACTTCAACCAGGACAGGTGTTGATTCAAACAGACAACACAACAGTCATGTGGTACATCAACAAGCAGGGGGGAACCCATTCTTACCCTCTTTGCAGGCAAGCAATGATATTGTGGGAGACTGCTCTAAGTTTGCACATCAATCTTCAAGCACGGTTTCTGCCAGGAGCACAGAACTCCCTAGCAGATGTATTGAGCAGACAAATTGTGGATCCCCACGAGTGGAAATTGGATCCTCACGTATTCCAACAGTTGACAGTGGCTTGGGGAACTCCAGACATAGATCTGTTCGCTTCTCCACTAAATTTCCAACTGCCAAAATTTTGCACAAAGATGTTTCACCCAAAAGCTTGGAAAGTGGATGCTCTATCTTTCAGTTGGAACAACCTTCACGTCTATGCTTTCCCTCCTCTGCCTCTCCTTCCCAAGGTACTCTTGAAAGTCAGGCGGGACAAGCCTTGCATGATTCTAATAGCACCAGATTGGCCACGTCAGCACTGGTATCCTCTGCTGAGGAGTTTAATTCAGGAGCCTCCTTGGCCTTTGCCACAGATTCTTCACTTGTTGTCCCAGTCAAGCAATCATTTTCTCAATGTCAGGGTACAGTCCCTGCATCTAACAGCCTGGCGTATTCGGTTTTAGAGCCTGGGGGGTCTCAGCTTCCTCAACAGGTTTTAAATGTCATTTTGGAAGCCAGGCGGCCTAGTACTAGAAAAGTTTATGCTGATGAATGGAGGAGATTTTTTCTTTGGAGCACAGCGAAGGGCTTTGATGTTTCAGTACCTAATTTGAGTTTTACTCTACAGTACCTTACTGAATTACTAGACAAGGGTTTGTCTTTTTCCTCCGTGAAAGTTCATGCTGCAGCCATTTCTGCTCACTATGATTGTGACCCTCCTTTATTTTCTCACCCTTTGTTTAAACAATTTCTTAGAGGGGCAAAAAATTAAGACCCCCACGTAGAGCTCCTACTCCTTCCTGGGATCTCAATTTTGTGTTGGAGAAGCTTACTTTACCTCCTTTTGAACCTGCAGCTACATCTGAGTTGAAGTTTTTGTCTTGGAAGACTGCTTTTTTGTTGGCCATTACTTCTGCTAGGAGGGTATCTGAATTGCAGGCACACATGGCAGTTGAACCCTTCCTGATATTCCATAAGGATAGGGTGTCTTTGCATACTAACCCTACTTTTATGCCTAAAGTGATTTCTAATGTGGCCTTAAACCAGTCTATTCATTTGCCTACTTTTTATGCTGATCCCCAAAATAAGGGGGAAAAAGTCTTGCATTCTTTGGATATTCACAGGCAGTTACGCTATTATTTGAGCAGAACTAAAGAGTTCAGGCAGACTCAACAGTTATTTATTTCTTTTGCTTTGGGTTCACAAGGGAAAGCTGTTTCAAAGCAAACTATTTCTAAGTGGATTGGCCATTGTATTGCTTTTTGTTATTCTCATCATGAAAAGAATGTTCCTGCTGGGATCAGACCTCATTCCACTAGGGCTACTGCCACATCTACTGCCTTTTTGAGGGGGGTAGCTACTAAGGATATTTTGGAGGCAGCTACTTGGAGTTCAGTGCACACTTTTACTAAGCATTACCATCTCCCTCTTTATTCCAAGTCTAGGGCTGGGTTTGCCACTGCAGTTTTACAGGGCATGTTAGCAGCTCCTAATGCTTTTTAGTTTGCCAGCCTCCCTTTACCTTTGCTTTGGGATTCTACCCACAGGTTATGACTGCAGCAATGTGAGACTAAGAACATAGTACAGTTTTGTACCTACCATAAATGTAGATGTTCGAGGATCCACATTGCTGCAGTCCAATTTTCCCTCCCGCCTTCCCCTCTGTAGTTTGGGGTTGCTGTGTTTCTTTTGGGATAATTATTATTTTCTCTATGGTGGTTGTTGGGTATTTACTTTTTTGGCTATGGCCTTTCCTTTTTAGGCCTTCTGACATCTGGGGCAAGAAAGACTGAGGATATGGCGTCGGTCATGCGCTTAAGTACTACTGCGTACTGACGTCAGCTCTGGGCGACCATGACCGACGCCAGCCTAACTCTTTGGTATTCGGGCCGACCGAGGACAGCGGACTACCCACAGGTTATGACTGCAGCAATGTGGATCCTCGAACATCTACATTTATGGTAGGTACAAAACTGTACTTTTCGACTTGACTATGGAAAAAGTTACTAGTCCCCAATGTCTGTCCTCCTTCCAGTCACAAAGTGAAAAACTGAACTGAACAGCCTTTGCCACCACAGTGGGCTAGTAATTTGCCTCAACAGCAGGTCGGTGACTCTTCGGTGGCTAAAGCTGGTTCCTCAGACCACTCATCTTTTTCCCTGGATCCTTCTGGTGTTACCCATACAACCACTATAGACTGAGAGTTAGCCATGTCCTCTGTGGCTGCTGAGGTTCCCTCAGTGGACAAGGAAGAGTCAGTTTCGTCAGTACTGGGAGAAGGAACGGGGAAAGGTGCCTTTGCTAAACCAGAATGTTATGCCCATTCTTCAGGAAGCTGTTGCTGCCATTAAAAATCCTGTTTGCCCCAACTCTCAACTTGTAGCTTTTCCTGTTTCAGTTTCACTGGTCAGAAATAGTATATTAAGTCTGGCTCACAGACCTGTACAGGCTATTGACCATTCTTATTAGCTGGTTTCTGGTAAGAGAAAAAGGGATTCCTCTTTTCTCGAAGAGATTCAAGAAGTTAAATCCTGATTAGAATGTGACAGAGCAAATACAGGTCTTTCTCCTTGGATTTCTGATTCGGAGGAGGACATGTTCTCTGAACCTACCTGTCAAGGATTCTCTTTCTCTGAGATTGTTTTCAGAATGTGCCAGTGTTTTGAGTGAGAGAGCACTGAGATTTCTCAGTCCCTCAGAAAAATGAAATGTTAGAACTGGAATTTCCAAATCCTCCTCCATTGCTGCCAACAGAGGATGTTTGTCACAGCGTGTAATTTCCCTGGTAGCCAGCCTATTCCTAAGAAAGTATGTAGAATGTACAAAGTTCCTCAGTCTTTCAGATTTCTATACACTCAACAGACCAGACCCAGCAGTTGTAGCTGCCAAGCATATTGTTAGTTCTAATCTTTCCCTTTTTGACAAGGACGACAAAGAGATTAAGTCTGGGGACAAAGTGTATGCTTCTGCAACTTTAATTTTTAGTATTTCGAGTTGTCAGGTTCATATGGTAAAGTTTATTCTGACTAATTGTGAACGTATGAGGAATGTTTTATTTTTCCTTTTTGTGAGGAAAAATCTGCGTTGTGTGGTTTGGTTTCTTCTATTTCTCAGGTCAGTACTCATTTTTAAAGTGTGACAGAGTAGAATACTGCATTTAGGGTATGTTACCAATGGTACTTTTATTGAGGAGGTTTGACTGGCTGCATTTTTGGAACCTCACAGCGGATAAAAAATGAGATTTTAAATTCACTTTTGGATAGAAATTTAGTTTTTGGACCCTCTGCTGTAGAGATTATCAGAAATGTGATGAGAGGGGTATGCTGATGCAGGTAATTTCTCAGATATTTCAGCCCTCCTCCTGCTTCCCCATCTAATTTTGGCAAAAAAAAAAAAAACCTAGCAGTCTTATTAAAATTTTGGTAAGCAGTCACTTAAAAGACAGTGGCAGGAAGGTTTAGAAAATAAAGCAGGACCCCCCTCCCCCAGAGAACAAAGGACAGTCAAGTAAGTCAGAATAACTGTGTAAGGGACCTCACCTGGCACGCACATCCATCCATGGGTAGTCCCTTATCCCTTGCAGAAAGTCAGATTTTTTTTACATTTCTGTATTCAGCAACAGACTGTTTCAGATAAATGGATTCTGAAACTGATAACTGATTCAGCAGGGTTACAGATGGCAATGAGAACACATTCCCAATTTGTATTGCTTTTCAGGCATCAGTAATGTACTTTAAATAGGTAATGTGCTTTAAGGCAATGTACTGATTAATTGCCAAGCTAATGACAGATTGTGCACCTTCAATTGAATGCTCCAGTTTTTCATAATTACAAGATGGCAGTTCTCATGCCTTTTGCGATTTTGTTTTTCTCATGAGATTCTACTCTGTATAGTTCTGCCTACACATTCTTCTGCACATAGTGTGAGCTGGTTGCTAAGTGTCTGAATTCCCTCTCAGATTTTCTATATTTCTTGCTTTTGCATTATCCACCATTATTAGGTTATCCCATGTCTCAACAATGAGA
This sequence comes from Protopterus annectens, assembly GCF_019279795.1. Lineage (NCBI taxonomy): Eukaryota > Metazoa > Chordata > Ceratodontiformes > Protopteridae > Protopterus > Protopterus annectens. The sequence goes on from NC_056727.1 coordinate 691,860,066, forward strand.
CTTTATTTTCTGCACTTGCTTCTGAAAGTTTATTGCAGAGAGCATACAGTAAGATTCTACATATATGAAATGCATGGTTTCTTTAAACTGAAAAAAATTTGTTCATACTGTGCTCCATGAACAGTCTACCACTAAAAAGACTGTCATATTTTCCTTTGGATTGCTGTTTTGGTAGCATTGTGAATGAGAAAACTTGATTCCACTTGATTTTCTTTGTAGTGAATGCTGCAGTGCTGATTCATGGGTTTTCTTGCCATGCCTCAAGTTCACAACCAGCCTGATTTCCTTATTCTTTTCATCATCCCTTGTCGATGGGTGTCAGGTTATGAGGAACTTCTTTCTGCACCCTCTGCATTTTTTAGCTATGCAGTCCAATGTGCTTTTGTGTTTTATCAAATGCTTGTAGTCCATTGGCTGTCTCATTTTTCTCCATAGTTTCTTTTAACCAGGTTTCAGTATACCCATCTGGGGGAATCTTTTCTTCTGGTTAAAGTTCAAAAAAATTAATAACTGCCTGAAGTGTGGGAAACATTGTCATCTTCTTTCGGCTGTTCCCATTAGGGGTCGCTGCAGCGGATCATCTGTTTCCATTTCTTCCTGTCCTCTGCATCTTGCTCTGTCACACCAACCACCTGCATGTCCTCTCTCACCAGATCCATAAACCTTATCTTAGGCCTTCCTCTTTTCCTGTTACCTGGTAGCTTCATCCTTATCTTTTTCCCAATATACTCAGCATCCCCCCTCATCACATGTCCAAACCAACGTAATCTTGCCTCTCTCTCTCTGTCTCCAAACCTTCCAACCTGGGCTGACCCCTCTAATATACTTATTCCTAATCCTGTCCACCCTCGTCACACCCAGTGCAAATCTTAACATCTTTATCTCTGCCACATCCAGCTCAAAATCCTGTCTTTTTGTCAATTCCATTGTCTCCAACCCATATAACATAGCTGGTCTCACTACTCTCTTGTAGACCTTCCCTTTCACTCTTACTGGTACTCGTCTATCACAAATCACTCCTGACACTCTTCTCCACCCACTCCATCCTGCCTGTACTCTCTTCTTCACCTCTCTTCCACACTCACCATTACTTTGAACTATTGATCCCAAGTATTTAAACTCATCCACCTTCGCCACCTCTACTCCTTGCATCCTCACCATTCCTCTATCCTCCCTTTCATTCGCACAGTTATATATCTTTCTTAGTCCTGCTGACCTTCATTCCTCTTCTCTCTAGAGCATATCTCCATCTCTCCAGGGTCTCCTCCACCTGTTCCTTACTCTCCCTACAGATCACAATGTCATCTGCAAGCATCATAGTCCACGGGGACTCCTGTCTGATCTCGTCTGTCAACCTGTCCATCACCATTGCAAATAAGAAAGGGCTCAGAGCTGATCCTTGATGTAATCCCACCTCCACCTTAAACGCATCCGTCGCTCTCACCGCAGACCTCACCGCTGTCATACTACCCTCGTACATATCCTGTACCACTCTTGCATACTTCTCTGACACTCCCGACTTCCTCATAAAATACCACAACTCCTCTCTAGGCACCCTGTCATATGCTTTCTCTAGGTCTACAAAAACACAATGCAACTCCTTCTGACCTTCTCTGTACTTCTCCATCAACACTGTCAGAGCAAACATCGCATCTGTAGTGCTCTTTTCCGGCATGAAACCATACTGCTGATTTTTAATCATCACGTCCCTTCTTAACCTAGCTTCCACTACTCTTTCCCATAACTTCATGCTGTGACTGATCAATTTAATCCCTCTGTAGTTACTACAGCTCTGCACATCACCCTTATTCTTAAAAATCAGTACCTAAACACTTTTTCTCTATTCCTCAGGCATCCTCTCACTTTCCAAGATTTCATTAAACAATCTGGTTAAAAACTCCACTGCCATTTCACATAAACACCTCCATGCTTCCACAGGTATGTCATCTGGACCGACAGCCTTTCCATTCTTCATCCTCTTCATAGCTAGCCTTACTTCCTCCTTGCTAATCCATTGTACTTCCTGATTCACTATCCCCACATCATCCAACCTTCTCTTCCTCTCATTCTCTTCATTCATCAACCTCTCAAAGTACTCTTTCCATTTGTTTAACACACTCTCCTTGCTTGTGAGTATGTTTCCCATATTATCCTTTATCACCTTTACCTGCTGCACATCTTTCCTCGCTCGGTCCCTCTGTCTAGCCAATCGGTACAGGTCCTTTTCTCCCTCCTTAGTGTCCAGCCTTTCATACATTTCTTCATTTGCCTTATCCTTAGCCTTCACCACCTCTCTCTTTGCCATGCACCTCATCTCCTTATACTCCTGTCTACTTTCTTCATCTGTCTGACAATCCCGCTTCTTCTTTGCCAAACTCTTTCTCTGTATACTCTACTGTACTTCCTCATTCCACCACCATGTCTCCTTGTCGTCCTTCCTCTGTCCAGATATCATGCCAAGCACCTTTCTAGCCATCTCCCTTACAAGCTCTGCTGTAGTTACCCAGCTATTTGATAACTCTTCACTGCCACCCAGTGCCTGTCTTACATCATCCCTGAACTCTACCTCACAATTACCCTTTTTCAATTTCCACCATTTGATCCTTGGTGCTGCCCTCACACTCCACCTCCACTTCTTGATCACCAACATCATCCTACAAGTCACCATCCTATGCTAACTAACTACACTTTCCCCGGTCACCACTTTGCAGTCTCCAATCTCCTTCAAAATGGCCCTCCTACATAAGATATAATCCACCTGTGTGCATCTTCCTCCACTCTTGTATGTCATCCTATGCTCCTCCCTCGTGTTAAAATACGTATTCACCACAGCCATGTCCAGTAGTGTGGGAAACAAATCTCATATAAAGACTTTCATTCCTTTTGTCTGTTTTGCTTGGGGCCTCAGCACAATTATTCTAGTTGTTAGGATTGTGATAGGTTTTGAGCTAGTACTCTAAAGCGTAGGGCAGAAGTCCTTGCAGCCCACATAAAGTCCTCTGACCCAGTTCCTTATGCCGCTTCTCTTTTCTCTGCTTCGGCCACTACGTTACCAAAGAAATATAAAGACACAGTATAAGGAAAAGGATTCAGCTGCCAACACTGATCTTTCCACATCTGTGCTCAAGTTGACTGATGACTGTGTTGAGGTGTTTTTGCAGTCCCCAGTTCCAGCAACTTCCAGGCCCGAACCCTTTGGTTTGACCACTTGGAAGGCTGCCAAGGCAGCAAGCTAGTTGATTCTGCTTTCCCCGACACCAGCATCATTTGGGTCTGAAATCACTCAACAGGCTTCAGTTTCTGAAATCTGAGCATTGGTTACAGAGGGAAAATAGTTCATTTTTCACGGTTGACTTGCAGGAATACACACCAGCAGATCCTGTACCAAGGCCATGGTCGCCCAATCACATTGAGTCCTCCCTTTCTAAACAGGCATCTAAACCAGAGAGACTATTCATCTTATCTAAGCATATGTCCTAGTCATCAGCCATTACAACCCAGGTTGAATCTCAGGACCTCCTTAAAATTGTCCAGAAATTTGTGGCATTTATGAAATCTAGGGAGACCTGTCAGGCACTACTGACTACTCCTGAAGCTCCAGTAAAAGGAGGAAATTTTCTTTTTAGAAGGAATCTGATTCTTCAGGATCTGAAGAGGTTGAGGAAGAATTTTCTTACTCTGAACACCTCCCCCTTCATTCCTGTCCTGACTCTGACTTGGATGATACCTTCTCTTCTGTTTTTCCCTCAGAAGATTTGTCCTTTGGGGATGCCTTGTGTAAGATGAAGGGGGCATTTTATTGGAGGAACAATAAATTCTCTCAGGCCCAAATCCATTACATGTAGCTTTAATGTCTGCCATCTCCCAGACAACAGGGTATTTCTTCAGTCCATGTGGTGTTAGATAATGTCTACAAAGACATCCCTATCTGCACTCAGACTCTGCCACATGCCTCAAGAAAAACAGATAATTTTTATAGAGTGATTAACACTTGCAAACACCTCTACAAGAACCCACAAGCTGATCCCTCTGCAGTGTCAACTGAAGCCACAAAGTGTGCCCCTAAGCCAGGGTTGCCAGACGTCCCTATTTGAGCGGGATTGTCCCGGGATCAGCAGCCCGATCCAGAGTCCCGCACTGCCAGTTTAAATCCTGGTGAAACACCCCCTCTGCTTTTTTTTGTTAATTGGCCCGTATACTGGCATATGGGCCAGTCAAAAATCGTTAAACATGGAGCTGCTTCTGTTTAATGCAGAACATCAGGCAGTTCCGCATTAAACACAGCTCTGTTTTTTCGAGTTTTTTGATTGGCTTGTATACCGGCATACGGGCCAATCAAAAATCACCAAACACAGAGTTGCTTGTGTTTGATGCAGAACATCAGGCAGTTCCGCATTAAACGCAGCCATGAGTTGCCAATTTCATGTGGTTAATACTTATGGGTCCTTGTGGGAATAAATTATTACTAAAGCAGTGGGCATTGCAGACAAGGTCTTACAAAGGGACTGTGATAGCTGGACGTACAACCAGCTCTGCCAGGAGAAGTAGGGCAGTATATGTGTAAAACATGCCAGCACAGCTAGCTGGAAGTTTGCAAAGAATTATATGTCATTTGTATATCAAACTGATTTGTATGGATGCTTGTGTTGAAAATGTATTAGTAAAGTTGCTAGTGTTAAAAATGTACCAGCAATGGTTCCTGACTGTATTGTAACTGAATTAAATGTGTATGTTTTAACAAAGGATACTGGAAGAGAAGAGGTCATTCCCAGCTAACTTTGAAAAATAGTTGAAATTAAATTAGGCCATCAAGATTGTATCTTAAAGTTCTGGTTGCAGCCAGAAACCAAATTTCTGGGAAACCAAGTATTAAGAATGATTTTTATTGTCTCTAGCAGGGAGCTAATTGCTACTCTGGAAGGGTAGAAGTTTGAAATTGTTTTATGGCTTCTAGGAGCTGCAGCAGATCTGAACAAAGCTCTATCCGGGTGTATGGTAACACATAGGAGCTAAAATCCTGGCAAGTTCTAGTGCTGGTGATAGTGTGGGAAACAAGAGTCAGTTGATCAGCTGTGATGTCATTATGTAAGCTGTCCCAGAAATAATAATTAGATATTATATCAAGAAGTCTCCAGTCAGACTGGACAGTCTGTTTCTTGGCACCTGACATAGAAGGACCCCTCCCCTATTTCATCTTGCCTTGCTGTAATAAGCGACCATGGATAGTAATTCTCTAAATCAGTTAGGAAAATGTAGTAAGAATAGTTAAGTATTGTTTTTCTGTAACTCTGTGAATCTTTCCAGCTGTGGGATTTTAATATTTCCTGTGGTTGAAACTCTGGTGTTTACTGTACGTAGATAGCATTTTCATTTTCTTTAATTATTTATTATTAAATATATTTAAACTTTTCATTGTAGCTGGTCCTTTAGAGAAATATTTTAACCTTTGAGAGTACTTGCGTGTAGTTGGTGACCACTCTGGTCACTCCCGAATCCTGGTCATTTAGTCAACATTACCATTTGTATTCATATTAATTTCACTCAGTATAATTGGGTACCCTTGCAAGAGCCTTAAGTAGCAGACTTTGTAGTGCCTGGTGGCAGTGATAACTACCTTATAGACTTGGGGGGGGGAGGACAGCAGTTAAATCTGTGCCAGCCTTTCCCAGGTGTGTGTGAAAATCAGATCTCACAGTGTGTGTGCATGTGTGTGTCAGCTACTTGGAGCAGGGACCTAAAGCACTGGTTTCACAGAGAATGTGGTGGAGGACTTGGCTTGAGTACTCAGCTGAAGGCTTAACTCTACAGCTTTGCCAGTGGGGAGCCATACTCTGGGCCTGGGGAGAGAAAGAGAGAGAAACCCAGACCGTGGTCTGAGTGTGTTCCTTATGTGCTCTTAAGGGAAATTGTGCTTGAGGCAGAGAGGTCTGCATCTGGAAATACTGTGTGTATCCATTTGTATTCCAAGTGAACATCCCTCTCCAATGTCAGTGGTGAGGATTCAGGCTCCTTGATTACTGACCCAGAGTGGAGACATCACCTGGACAAACAGGCAGCAACTAAAGCAGCACTGCAGGTTTCCATTTTCTAAATGTGGTTTTGATGCATTAGATACATCATGCAGAGCAGATGCTCCTACCTCTGTTATTTGCAGACATGCCTGGCTGAAAACCCAACTGCTTTCTGATCAAGTACAAGGTGATCTACTGGATGTTGCACTAGATAAAGAATTCCTTTTGTACCCCTTACAGAGAAGGTTTTTCAGAAACTGGACAAAAAGATGAAACATAAACTGTGAAAGATGTTTGTCTCCCACCCCTACATATATTCTAAGCCTTGGCCTTTGCTTCCTAGGAAAGATAAGGGGAGGCCTCCTTATCAAAGAGTCCAAGATGGCAACTGGAGCAACACCGTAGTCCTGAGGGGTCTAAAGACATTGCTCCCTTGAGAGCAGCTGTGACTATACAAAGCTTCCTTCCCAATTCCACACCCTTTCCTGTCCCTCTAGCAGGAAGATTTTCTTCCTTTCTACACCATCACCTCAGACCAGTGGGTCCTAAACATCATAGAAAATAGTTACTGTATTCAGCTTAGAGAAAGCCCCCCCCCCCTCAATGCCAAAGCCACCAAAAGACCAAGTCTTTTTCCTCCATCTTCTTGCAAGAACTGTTGCAACAAGGATTCATTCAAACTGTCTTGTGGTTCTACTCCAGGAACTTTCTATTCCCTAGAAAGGAAGACACTTGGAGAACAATCTTAGACCTGTCAGAGTTACACAAGTTCCTAAATATTCTCAAATTCAAAATGCTGACCCTTCAAAAACTGCTACTCATGATCTCCCTAGGAGCCTACATGGTTACCATAGAGCTGAAGGATGCCTGTCTTCAAATTTCAGTTGCAAAGGAACACAGGAGATAACCCATGGTTTGTAGCAGGCAGGTTTGCACTACCAATGTGGTTTACCATTTAGTTTATCCATAGCACCCATAGTTTTCACCACATCTAGCTCTAGTTATAGCCCATTGTAAAATGCTAGCAGTGCAAATTTACCCTACCTAGATGATTGCCTCATCCAGGGAAAATCCATTTTGGAACTTCAAGCAGCCTTACAAGTTATCGTAGATTGCTTTCAAGAGGGTAGGACTCACCTTTAACCTCCAAGTCCTAACTTCAGTCTCAGAAAATAATTCTCTTTATGAGCACACTGATAGAATCTGTACATCAAAAGGCCTTCCTGCCCCCTGAAAAGTTGTCCTTTCTGATAGTCTTTCTACTCAGCTTACTGATAAAACAGTCATTGCAAAGGAATATCTAAGGGCCTTTGGATGCACAACATCATGCATCCTAATGATTCCTGTTGCAAAACTTCACATGAGGGAACTCAAATGATTCCAGAAAAACACGTAGGCACAACACTACACACAACTGTTGGAAATCCTACTGTCAGCTGAGAATGGGGAAGTATCTAACCCTGATTCATCTTCTGCACACTCGGATGTGGACAAATCAGTGCTCCTAGAAAGATTTTCAAAGGGAAGCACCTGGACTCTCTACCTGGCCTGCATCCTGGATATAGATTATTGGGTGAGGTTTCACGGAATCTCCTTCTGAAAGTCATAGACTTGGGGAAATTTTGCAGTTAGCTAGTCAGAAGGGATCATGGCCAACCAATCCAATATCTGTCGAAGAGCAGATTTTGCAGCAGGCTTTCCACTCCACCTCGCCTACCACTTGGGTGGTTCTCCCTGCTAACTGCATGGTGCCATTGGTCTAGCAGAGGGCTTGGCAGGAGCTGGATGTCTTAGTATCCTTGCTTTGTTGACAGGACAAAATGTTCTGGTTTCCCAAGGACCATGAATGCTGAAGTAAAACTTCCATAATTGACTGCGTTGTCATGGCTACTGCTATCAAGAAGGAGCCCTCTAAGGAGAATCCAGTGGTCCATCCCCCCGATAAGGAATCTTGTGTGGTGGACCACTTTGGTAAGAATGCTCACTTACATTTAGGCACTTAATTACTTAAAGCCATTCATTACCTGTTGCGCATGACAAGTTTTATGTAAGACCTGGCAAAGAATGCTAAAACCACTGGACAAAAATTACATAATGGAAACTTACAATACAAGTTATTGCCTCAGGCGGCAACCTTAGCAAGCATTAGTAATCTGCCCACATGACTGATGTGTAATGCAAGTGGATGGTGCAGTCTGTATAGCTGGGACAGGCATTGCTGTTTATATTGCACATGGCTTAGATGCTGCAACTTTGCACAAAACTTCAAGGTGTCCTTCACAAATGCCCATTAAAATGGTTTATTATTGTTTGGACCCAAAGTGAAAGAGAAGTTACAAGAGTAAGCAAGAATGAATATCCTCACAGGTGCTGGATGCAAGTTTTCCACACCTCAGAGGAACTTTTCTTGCAAACCAGAGCAGTGTTTGCATGGTGCCATTGGTCTAGCAGAGGGCTTGGCAGGAGCTGGATGTCTTAGTATCCTTGCTTTGTTGACAGGACAAAATTTTCTGGTTTCCCAAGGACCATGAATGCTGAAGTAAAACTTCCATAACTGACTGCGTTGTCATGGCTACTGCTATCAAGAAGGAGCCCTCTAAGGAGAATCCAGTGGTCCATCCCCCCGATAAGGAATGTTTGTAATCTATAACATACATTAGAGTTATTCTATATGGTTCTAGTGCTGTTTATTTACAGAGAAGAAATACAGTTTGGAGTTCACTTGTGAATTAAAGAAGAAGAATATACTCTTGGTTAATACAATTTCTGCTTACTTACAGTTCAGCTTAAAGTCTCTCAAAGAACTACATCAGTTTCTTACATTACACTCCAGCTCAGGTCATGTTGAGTTCTAACTTTCAGTACATCCACAAGCAGGTCCCCAGTTGTACTTACCCACTCTGTCTTCCGGTGTTCCTTGAATAGATGCATATGTAGGTCCCTAGTACTCTGCAGACCTTTCTGTTCAGGGTTTCCCGGGAATCTCCAAACCTGTCATGAAACTCTCTCTCTTGGAGAGACTCGCATGTCTGAGGTTGTAGGCTGCAAGCTCTCCTTTAAGCAAGAGCTCTTCCTGGTGAGACTCATTAGATTTCAAAATGATTTCACTGCCATAATTCACACTATCATTTTTTCTCTATTTTATATATATATATATATATATATATATATATATATATATATATATATATATATATATAGTATATACACAATTTACAGAATTGGGAATTTCACTGTCCCCTTTCCAGAAGTCAACTGCAAAATCATCAAGGGCTTGCCAGCTGTCACAGTCTGACAGTCAGGGGTTGAAATTCCCTACACTTTTCTGCATGACATACCATCACACAAGGCAGGTGGGTCAGGGAGATGGTACTCAGAATTAACAGCATCCTATTATCTCTCTCCCATGTTCTGCCTCAGAATGACTTCCAGATGTCTCATCCCATCAAAAATCAGAAACTAACTTCAACTTTTGTTTTATTATAGTGCTTAGTTTCTAAACTCTTAAATGTCTAGACCACCCCAAAAGTACAAAGTTTAATATTAGAGCCATGCAAGAGATCCTCTGACCTTTTAGAGTCTGAAGTCTATTAAAAATTATTTTAGCTCCCAAGCAAAGGACCTTAAGCCCATCTTAGACCCAAGTAACATACATTTACATTTAAAAAAGGACAATATTCCAAATGGTCATGGGACAAGTCAATACCTCCGTCCTTGGATGAAGGAGACCAAATGTGCTGTCAGATATTTAAGACATCCACCTTAACATAAAGATAGCCAAGGCATTCAGGGACTTAGGAAGTTCCTGCTGTTGAGGGGTTAAAAATTACCAGTTCAGAGTCCTCGACATTTGGTCTCACCACACACCCAGGATGTTTTGTAAAATGCATGATAGTTGTCACTGCTTACCTCAGGCTAAAGAGGGTAGGAATATTCCCTCATCTGAGTAATTGGCTGCTTGCATCTCAACAAGTGAGTCTCTGTTGAGGGTAAGAATTTATCTGCTGCAGTTGTTCTGACCCTTGGTAATGTTAGTGAATGCTATAGAGTCATAGTTGGAGCCGTCACAAATGCAAATCTTCCATCAGTTGCCACCTAGATATAAAGACTTGTGCTTTCAACAGACATAATACTGAAACTTCAGTCAAGGAATTGCCATTTTCTAAATGCTCCAGAAGTGCCAGTTGCTTACTGCCATGCTCATGGCAGCAGTAGTATTTTTGATCTTCATTTCACAATATTTTGTAGCTGTGTTTCAGTTGATGCTGTAGGTTCATTGTCTCAAAATATAAACCCATTGTTCCAGCTGATAAGGATGTTAAGGATGTTGGGGATTTTGCATCAGCAAGTACTCTGGTGGCTTCTTCCAGATAATCTGTTATAGAGCAGTGCTTTTATCACCCCCCCCCCAAGTGTGATCCTTATCACAGATGCTTCTTCACTGGGATGGGGGACGTTATTTGGGAAGAGTCCAAGGGAGCAAATCACAACATAATGCCTGTCTGTGCACATCAGTGTTCTGGAGATGAGGACAGTCGTCATTACTTTCAAAGACTCTTTCCTCAGGTTGTAATTGCCATTCACTCTAACAACATATAACTTGAAGTCCGCAGGTAGGGGGAGAACTTTCACTTCTGTACCCCATGTTGAGTGACCATGAGATAATAGAAATGGGCCATGTTGTTTTAAAAGATGGCTACACATTGATCAGTAGGCTGATTTGAGCAAGCCCAGTGTGAAAACAGAAGCTTTTGGGAAAGGGGCTAGGGTAATTGTCTTTTGGGTTAAAATTCAGTCACTGGCTATTAATTGCATTGCCTAGGTACCAGCAAAGATGAAATTTAGAGACTCAGATATCATCAGTCAAAAAAAAGGAGAAGAGAAAACTCTGGCGGGATAGATTCCTGCAGCTGTCCACTGAAAAAGCAGTTTATATTTCAGAGTTGATATGGCAGATGGCTTCCTGTAATTTAGAGGAAAAATAAATCAGACCAACTCAGAGGTGCTTAGAATCAATGAAGCACTAAAAGAATACATCAATTCAAATAACCAGAGGTTGGAAAAAATGGAAGAAGCTTTAATTATATGTTCAGATACGCTGAAAAAAAGCAGACGTTCAGATGAAGAAAAGGGGGTAGCACAATGTGAGGCTTCTTAAGAAAAGCTGTTTCTGAAAACAGAGTTAGAAGACTGAGCACACAGAGAGAGAAACTTACATTTCTGCTCTATTACAGAAACTGAAAGGAATACACTATACTACTTTTATGAAAGTAAAAATAAGCAACTGGACTGGTGTTTATAACAAGGTTTGTTAATCGAGAGGACACATTGTGTGCATGCTCCAGACTTGGCCATGAGAAAGCAGCCAACACCTATATTAGTAAATATGCAGTCATTCCAACAGAAATAGTTTATCCTGACAAAATTGTGGCTGAAAAGAAGCGTTAAAAATTGAAAATAGTGTAACGGTGTTTATAGAAAATGATTATTCACTGTACACCAGGCAGAAGAGAAGCAAATTTATCAGGGAATGTTGAGAGACAAGTGTGTGATTCAAACTGCTCCATCCTGTTTTCAGAATAATTTTTCCTTGAAGACCTAAGACATTTTTGATGCAAAACAGGCTAAAGAAGAAATAAGTTTATCCAGCAAAAAGTGAGCCATCAAGTAAAATTGGTCCCTGCCTGTCTTTTTCTGACAACAAAGCTCATAGAGAGACTTTGCCAGTGAAGCCTTTTTTTTTTTAGAGTTTAAAAGGAAAATGCTTGAGAGAAAGAAGAAAAAGCACAAGAGTTGACTAAAAAAAAGGAGCATCTTGGATTTCATCCATAGTCTGGTGTTGGGAGATGGAGATGATTAAAAAGAAGACACGCAGCACTGAAGTTAATGAATAAATAGGAGACTGTAAATCTTGAGTCACATTTATGAACTATGGCTTTGCAAGAAAAAGTGGCTGAGAAAGACACGAATTTTGGTGACGTTGTTAAACTTGTGGGTGAACTGTATATTCCCCATTTTGACATTGTTTAGAAAGACATTAAAGAGAAAACTATAAATAATTTTTTTTTGTTTTAATATATGCATAAAACATTTCATGGTGTAAATTGCATGTTATATTTTAAAGTAGTTTTGTGTACTGTGCAATCAGGGATGTTTTATTGGGGGTAATCTTTTCTGTGATTGCTGTATACAGAAGTATATTGAAACAAGTACTTTTTCTCAATTATATATACATTCCAACAATATAAGGAAGGCTGTAGAAAAGCAGGTTTAAGTTAATATAATGTGATCTTAGGCTGTTGGGGTGAGGGTGGGGTGTAAAAGTATACCTATTATTTTATATGTAATACTAAGATTATGTCCCTTATTTTTACAATGGTGGATGTCTGTATTGATGTCCTTGGCTTGAGCGATGGACAGATATTTATCATTTTCACTGCTGCAGGAGTTCTTAGGCTGTATAAGTTGTTTCGCAAGCAGCAGCCTCAAAAATGTTGGCTCTCCCTCACTCCTTCAGTTTGTTTGCTGATTGGCTAATCCCAAGGAGGGAACTCACCAATCAGAATGAAGCCTTCTTCAGTGCTTTCTTGCCATCTGGAGAAGTATCTCTCAGGCTTCATGGAAACAGTAATCAACTAAGAGCTTTGTTTCTAGCAGATAATTCCCCGTTTGGGATCCCCTTTACTCAGAAATAATCACTCTTTTAAGAAAAATAGCATTTAATGTATTTTTGTTTTACTGAAAGTTCTATTTCCCCTTTAAGAAATCTGGTAGTTTTTTTCACAATATTGGAAGCTTCCACTCAGGGGCCTCTGTTTTTAGCTTAGTGTGTTTATTAATATATTTGGTGCTAATTTTATGAAAAGTTGTGTACTGCTTTTATAAACTTTGAATTTTGTGGGACAAAAAAGTTTAGGGAGGAATAGGTGGGAACTTGTGTGTCAGTGTAATGCACATGCTCACTTTGTGGCAACCTACTTGCCTGATTGTGTGTGTGTTGGTGTGCGAGTATGAGCGTTTGAACATTACTGACAGGTGAATTCTTATCTGCTTTTACTTTTTATAACTTAAGAGAGTGGGGAAAGTGCTGAGTGTCTGTGTGCTGCTTGTGAACACTCATTGACCCTTACTTTCCCATCACCTTGCTACATTTAATCTTGATGGTTTTGCTGCTTCTTTCCCAGTTATAGCATAGGCACTCAGTCTGGTACCTAGAGAGAGAGCGAGAGAGAAAAAAACACTTTACAAAAGAGTCCTTACCATTGTCACAAGGTCTGTCTACACCTCAGCTGATAGTTGTGAACTTGGTTTGGTTGTTCCTCAGACCACTCATGCACCTCTGTAGCTTCCTCTGTTGTAGTCCTTTCAGCCAACATGAACCAGGGGATCAGCCATGTTCTCTTTGGCTGTTCTGTTGTCCAATAAGGGCATGGGAGACGGTCCAAGATATTTCTCTTGGGGTAACTGAGGAAAGCGACCATTAGACTGGGCAGAAGTCCCTCCTTCAGTTATTTTCTTTTCTGTTGGAACTCAAATTGAGAAAAAACAAAAAAAATTAACATTGATCCTCTGATGTCATTTTTACAGTTAAAATAGATAAGTTCCTTACCTTGGCTAGCGAGGCATTGCAGGCAATAAATCCTGATAAGCAGAAGCATTTATAGATGGGCATTTCCTGTAAAGTTATTCTAGAAAAAAAAGTATCTGATGATTTTTAACTTTGACTGAGATGGGGCTTCTTCCCCTGCAGATTCAGTGCCATTGCAGTGTCAGGGATGCAGCTTTTATAACTCGCCTTTGGTGCAAAAGGCAGTGGGTTTTATTTCCACCTCAAGTAGGTGGATTGATGACGCTGCGGTACAGCATGGTGGATTACTGCACTCCTGTGTGTGTCATCCTTCATATGAGTTGGTAAAGTGAAGATCCATCTCCTTGATTTGATAGCAGATCAGGTGGATGCAAAAGACATGATCTCTAGGCAGGCATGGAAGGAGCCTGACTCCATAGAACCAATACCTTGGAGATTGGACAGTATAATGACACCACCTGTGGACAGACAGTTTAGGGGAAAGGGGTTGCCATGGTCATTGCGGCAGCCACAAAGAAGGGACTAGCTGCCAAGATTTCCACTGTCCACCCCCCCCCCAACAGGGAGTTGCGGGCAATGGACAGACGGGGGAAGCATGCCTTTGCTTCAGCGACCTTTGCCTTGAGGTTGCTGAACTATTTTGCACATTTTATTAGACTTCCTGTCTGAAGGTTTGTCCAAGGAATTATCAAATACTGTCTCAGGAGCTGTCTCTGCAGAAGTCTAGGATTCAGTAACTTCTCATTTGGCAACCCTACAGTCAGTATCCAATAGTTCTGTGAGGTTAATTTCCAACATAGTGGAAAAGACCTCAAGAGCTGCGGGTTCTGGCAGTTCTATGAGGAGGCATGTCTGGATGCACTCGTGTGATTTTCCAGAGCCATTTAAGTCCAGTTTTGACAATGCTGTATTTGACGGAACGACCCTTTTGAGCACTAAGATGAAAGAAACGCTGTCCATGTGAGAGAAGGATGGAGAGACCTTGTCTGCTATGGGCATATGTCCCCCCCCAAAGATGTTTCTCCAGAAATCAGTGGAGTGGCCAGAAAATGTGGTTCAAAATGTCCCATGGTCTGTTCCATGACACACATGGAGGAAGTGACCTCAGAGGCAGAGGGGGGGAACTTCAATGGATATAGTCATCCTCGTGGTAGAGGTGGCCCGCAAAATCAGAGTTCACTAGAATCTTTCTTTGATAAACCCTACCAGCACTCCTGAATGGAGACCCAACTGTACACCTCTGGAGACATTTATCCCTGCACCAGAGAGCCTGGCTAGACTTAAAAGATACTTGGATGCAGAGGATTATATCCAGAGGTTATATTAATACCATTTTCCCTACCACCACCAATTCCCAGAAAAATCCCCGATGTTCCACCCAATTAGGGGGATCAAGCAGCAATTCAGATTCAAAAACCGCTAGAAAAAAAGAGTCACCCAAGAGGTCCCACCAAACCAGATAGGATCCAGAACTTACTGATGGTTCTTTTTAGTGCCAAAAAAGACAGGGGACTGGAGACTGATTCTGGATCTCAGAAATCTAAACAAATCTGTTCAACGAACCAAGTTCTGGATGGTCACAGGTCAGTCCATTATCCTTGTTCTGGGCAAGGACGATTGGATGTGCTCAACAGATCTTCAGGATGCCTACTATCACATAAAAATGAACAGGCGATCCAGAAAGTACTGGGAGTCGGTCACTACCAATTCAGAGTACTGCCCTTTGGACTCAACACAGCCCCCAGGGTGTTCCCTAAATGCATAGTAGTAGTAGCAGCTTACCTCAGACTGCAGGGATTCCAGGTGTTTCCCTACCTGGACAACTGGGTCATTACCACTCCGACCAGGCATCAACTTATACATACAAGAGATGAGGTTCTCCACACCTGTGCTCTCTTAGGAATAACCATAAACTACAGAAAATCACAGCTTCATCTAGCTCAGACACTGGAATTTATTTGACCGCTGCTCAATGCTCAACACGAAGACTGCCATTACTTCCCTTCCACCACACGGAGTTCAAACAATAAGGTCACAGGTCAAGAAGGTTGTAGAGAACAAGTCATTCTCCCCCCGTACAGTTCTCTGAACTCTAGGCTTCATGGCAGCAGTGATAACTTTAGATTTGATATTGTTAATCCTCTTCCATTCCTTACGCATGGGTATCGGTTCCGAGCTCGGAACCGAGCCAGACATTTTCCAAGCTCGCATCAGCTTCAAACTCTCGAGCTAAACTCTTACCCACAATTCCCCTCTCCCTGTTACCTCAGATTTCGTTTGCAGCATTGCCATCAGGTCGTGTCAAGCTACTTCTCTTGATCTAAGTACAGTCAGTTGTTGTTTAATTGCTTTACAAATTACTTTTCTGTCAGAAAAGTTGATCTTTTATTGTCTCTTGCCCTATCGTATCTAGCGTTCATAATTTCCTCAGGTTTTTTCTGTCCTTTACTTACCCTTTTTACCGCGAGGTAATTTTCTCCTTACCATCGTTGGTAATCCTTTTTCCCTTTCTCTTTCATACCTTCGAGTACCCTCTTGTACCATTGTTGGTACTTTTCTATTTGTTAATATGGCAGATAAAAAGGGTAGTCCGGGGTTTAAGTGGTGTTCTGATTGTGGACACACACTGCCTACTTCTGATGCACACTCTTTGTGTTTATTGTTTGGGAGCTTCCCATTTATCTGTTGAACCACCTTGTACTATTTGTGAGAACTTTTCTAATAGAACTTTGTTAGAAAGGAAAAATAAGCTGATACTGAAGGGACTTCTAAAATCTCCCTTTTCAGAGGCTATTTCTGGGTCAGAGGTCTCAACCCCTCCTAAAGCCCATAAGAAAATGGATGTTTCTACTAAGGCTAAATCCTTGCCTTCATCCCCGGCTGGGGACTGTCACCAACCAAAATCTAAAAAGGCTAAAATTTTGGCTCCGGAGCTCTCTCATTCAGCCCCAGTGCCTTAGGTGCCCAGACCTTTGGCACTGAGGCCTTTGGCTCCATTAGTGATTTCGGCTCCGTCTTCTCCTGCAGCCTTCTACATATCGACACCGAGGGGCTCCTCCGGTTCAGACAATTACCACTGTATCGGCACCAACTGTTCAGTCGGTGCAGACCTTGACCGCGTCAGCTCTGAGATCTTCCTCGGAACCAAGGCCTTGATTGTTAACTCCAGTTTTGTCGGTTCCAGCTTCGGCATCGACAACCACTTCGCCACTGATCCCTGTGTCGGTGCAGACAATGACATCGGCACTGATGACTTCTTCGGTGCAGACTACAGTACTTCATTCTTTCGCGGCACCATTGTCCTCTGTGCGGTCAGATGAGATGGGCACCGAGCCTGCCTCTTTAATGGACAGGCCTGTTTCTCCCTCAGTCTCTGTGAGGTCCACTAGAAGTCTTTCTGAACATGATGTGTTGCGTCTTGTGGACCAGACATTCTTGGCCAGAGGTATTCCACCACCAAGGAACTATCCTTCCTTGGGAGGTGATCACCCATCTCCAAAGACACCTTCTAATTCTCCTCTTTCATTGCCTTTGAAGTCCATGGATATAGTACAGTCTTCCCCTTCTGCGGTTTCCTTTATGGATCTCACTAAGGAACCGCAGTTGCCTTCGTGGCAGGATAGTTTTGCTACGACCCAGGATGTCAGCTGTGACACGCATAGCTTGCTGCTCCACAGCCATCCAGGGACTCTGAGTCGGCAGGCTGAGACACTTAGGGGAGGAGTGCCCCCTGTCCTAGACATACACTCCTCTCCGGGTGGACCAGCCTTCCAACTGATGGAAAAGACTTTCACTGCTGCTGGTGATACCGGACTGTCTACACCTCCGCCCTCCTCTGGTACACTGATTTCACAAGTCGCACCTAGCGGACACCGGGTGCAAGGGCCTCAGGACATATTCCCTCAAGAATCCCCTTTTCCGTTGTCTTCCCCAGCTTCTCCCACTGTGGAGGTCCACCGGAAAAGTTCATGTAAGAGGACGCACATGGACTCCACAGAGGAGTCCCTCACCAAAGACACAGATTTCGATGAGGGGGAATGATCCCCTCGGTCACTCTCTGAAGTATCCTTTGGCAATATCCTTGAAATCCTGAAACAGAGAGGTGACTGGCAGCCCTCTAATCCGACCCCTGAGGAATCTGTGTTCCTGCAGGCATTTTGCGTCCGGCCCCCTACCTCCTGGGTTACTCCACCTGCCAATGAACTTGTCAAGTTCATCGTGCAGCGTGCTTGGAAGGCCCCTGATACTGTTAAAGCTATTCCCCGGAGGCCAGATAAGATCTTGTCCCCTCCTGCTCCAGATCCCTATTGGTCCAAAGGTTTTCCTGTAGATGCTTTGGGGGTGGCAGCCGTAACAAAAAAGGATCTGGCAGAAGAAGAAAGCCAAACTGTCCATCCGCCTAACAGAGAGTCCCGGGCCTTGGACAGAATAGGGAAGCGCACTTTTGCTTCAGCGACCTTTGCTGTCAGGTCCCTGAATTATATGGAACATTTTACCAGTCTTCAAAGGGATCTGGTTTCTGAGCTCTCTGAAACCTTGGCTGGTGCAGTGTCCGATGAGGTCCATGACAAAGTGGCCTCTTAGCTGGCGATTGATATCTCACACATCAGAAGGAGCAGCTAGAGCGGCGGGTTCAGCTGCAGTCTTGAGACGACACGCCTGGATATGCTTGTGCAACTTCGCGGAACCTTTTAAGTCTTGCTTTCTTAAAGCCCCCATTGAGCCCTCCTCGTTGTTTGGCCCCAAAGTTAAAAGCTCACTAGCCAGATGTGAACAAGACGGTAAGACCCTTTCTGCCGTAGGTGTCCGTTATTCTTCCCCTCAACGTGTTTTCTCCCTAAACCAAAAGAGTGGGAAGATATGGGTCAAGAAATCTCAGAGTCCTTTCTATGACACACAGGCCAAGTTCTCCCCCAGAGGCAGAGGGGGAAACTCACAGGGAAGACTCCTTTCGGGGCAGAGGGGGACTGCATAACCAAGGTTCCAGGGATTCTTTCCCTGGTCAATCCTATCAGCGCTCCTGAAGAGCAGCCGAACTCCTTTCCTCTGGAGGTGGTTGGGGGACGTTTCTCCTTGTACCCTTCTGCCTGGCTAACCATCACCACCAATTCCTGGGTACAAAGGATCATAACCAGAGGTTATCATATCCCCTTCGATCTTTGTCCCATCCCTTCAAAAAATCTTCCCAACGTTCCACCCAGTCAATGGGAAGAAGCAGCACTAGAGATAGAAAAGCTGCTAAGAAAAAGAGTCATCCAAATAGTCCCTCCAGACCAGATAGGATCCGGATTCTACTCAAGACTATTTTTGGTGCCAAAGAAAACCGGGGTCTGGAGACCAGTTTTAGATCTCAGTGTATTGAACAAGTTTGTGAGAGTACAAAAATTCCGAATGGTCACTCTACAGTCTATCCTCCCGCTTTTGGAAAAAGACAATTGGATGTGCTCTATGGATCTTCAAGATGTATACTGCTAAATAAAAGTGGACAGGCCATCAAGATTTCTGCACTTCCGTGTGGGAGCCAGTCACTACCAGTTCAGTGTACTGCCCTTCAGACTCTCTACAGCCCCCAGAGTGTTCACAAAGTGCATTGCAGTTGTCACAGCTCACTTGAGACTTCAAGGATTCCAGGTGTTTCCATACCAAGACGACTGGCTCATTTCCGCCCCCACCAGACATCTACTGGAAAAAGCCCTGGCATACTCTCTCCTTGCTGCTCAAAGGCTAGGCAATAACCATAAACTGGCAGAAATCCAATCTCACCCCATCTCCATCAACAGAATTCATAAGGGTTATCTTGGACACAAAAGACTGCAGAGCTGCTATTCCAGAGCACAAAATTTTAAGGATAAAGCAACCGCTAATTTCAATCCTTTCAAAGGAAAAATCCGCGGCTCAACTCGGTTCTACAACTGTTGGGTTCCATGGCAGCCTCCATCACCATTGTTCCCCTGGCCAGGTTTCACACAAGGCTTCTACAGTGGCTACTGCTCACCCGGTGGTATCCTTTTCAGCATCCTCTTTCAGCCATGATTCGAGTGACCCACAGGTGCAAACAGGATTTAAATTGGTGGATGACACACAATCTCTCACAATGCTCTTGCCCCTTTTCCCCCCAGCAACCCAAGGCCACAGTGACCATGGACACCTCCCTGATGGGGTGGGGGTGGGGGGTCATGTCAGGGACAGACAGTCCAAGGCACTTGGTCCCAACTGGAGGCCCATCTGCATATAAATGTTCTAGAGCTGAGGGCGGTGCTTCTGGCATTGGAAGCATTCCATCCCCTGCTGCCATCTGGGACAATTGCGATTCAATCAGACAACATGGCGGTGGTGTGGTACATCAACAAGCAAGATGGAACCAAATCTTAACCCCTTTGTTGAGAGGCCATGAGGATATGGCAATGGGCGATGGCTACCAACCATTTTCTTCTAGCAAAGCACATTCCTGGGAGTTCCAACGTGATAGCAGACAGACTCAGCAGGTGCATTCTGCAACCTCACAAGAGTGGTCCCTGAATCCCTTGATAGTGGCAGAGATCTTCCACTGCTGGGGCCATAATTGCTGTGACCTCTTTGCATCCCCGACCAACTACAAATGCAACAACTACTTTGCCCTGATTCCCCCTCCGGGACAGTCACCCAGGGATACTCTTGTCCATGGTTGGCCCTCGGGTCCTCTCTATGCATTTCCGCCCTTTCCTCTCATTCCCAGTTTCTGAAGAAAGCCTGGCGGTTGAAGAGCAAGGTAATCCTCATAGCATCATATTGGCCACGACAGATTTGGTTTCCATTCCTTTGGCCTCACCTACTAGATCAACCATGGATTCTCCATCCAATCCCGGAGTTGATCTCACACCCACAGAACCTGATTCATTCCAACCTGAACAGCCTGAAGCTAACGGCTTGGCTACTCCAATTCCCTTGATTGCCAGGCAGAATGATCTTTCTTTACCAGTATGTGATATTCTCATTGTTTCTCATAAGTCTTCCACTAGAATTACTTATCTGAGCAAGTGGAAAAGATTTACCTGTTGGCTGAAAGATAAACAAGTAGACCCCTTTTCAGCACCAGTGTCGGTAATACTAGACTATCTGGCCGACCTGGTCTATCGGCCTCTACCATTAGTGTTCATTTGGCTGCAATTTCTAATTTTCATGAGGGTGTCTAAGATTCCTCTCTTATGTCTCATAAATTGTGCAAGACCTTCATAAAATGTGTGAATCATCTGAAGCCACCTTTTAGAGAACCTATTCAACCATGGGATTTATCATTAGTTCTACAAGCTCTGACAATGGCACCTTTTGAACCAGCCTCTTCTTGCGACCTCAAGTATTTGTCATGGAAAACCTTTTTTTTGGTTACTATAACTTCTAAAACAGAAAACAGAGCCAGCATACAGCGTTCCAGAATTTATTGTAATGAAATAAATTAAACCATTACAAAATAAAAACAGACCGGTTTCGGCAGGAAAAACACAGCCTTCCTCAGTGTTAATTAAATTCATTGCAGTAGGCAAAGGTATATATGCACAGTCATCATTAATCCAATTGGTTCAATCAAAGATTTTCATTTAAACCAGGTGGGAATAATCCCCCCAGTTTGATTATCCACTTCTTTTCTTTGGTGTTTAAGATGGAATGCAGCCCAGTTTTGTTATGCTTATTACCAAAAATTCTATCAATTATAATAAAAGTGAATTTGGCAGAAGCATGTACTAAATGATGTTTGTACAGTGCATTATTCTGTCTCTTATTTTTAATGTTGCTGATATGTTCAGAAATCCTTATTCTTAGCGGTCTGGACGTTTGTCCAACATAAAATGAACCACAATGGCAAGTAGCCAAATAAATGACCCAGTCAGTACTGCAGTTTGCAAAGAACTTGAGATCATAAACTACTGGGCAATTTCTGCTAGAAAATTGTTTTGACTTGCTAATCCTGTCACAGTTTGTACAGTGTCCACAAGGGTAACAGCCTTTCAGTGGATCCCCTGTCAATGTTGTTTGAATCAGATTAGAGTCATCCTTCCTATTCCCATGTTTGAAATGATTGAAAAAGGAACCCAAATTTTTTCCTTTGCGAAAGGAAAAAAGACATTTGTCTGGTATGAGACTTGATATATCTGGATCATATTTGAGAATGTTCCAATGTCTATGCACACTATCAATCAAATGATTGGAGTTTCTAGCATAAGTGGTTGTGAATCTCAAAGTTAAATCTCTGTTTAGTTTGTGCTCATTATACTTCATTAGATTTTCTCTATCAAAGGAATCAACCATGTTACTAGCAGCTAAAACATAACCCATGCCATATCCCCTATATTTGAATCTGTTGGTAAGGTCTCTCCTGTGAGTCTGAAAAGTGGACTCATTGGAACAAATGCGTTTGATTCTAATGAATTGAGATTTTGGAATGTTGCGTATTACATGTGGGGGATGAAAACTAGAGGCATGAAGAATGGTATTATACTCAGGGTGTTTTCTGAATACCTCAGTTGATAATGTGTTGTCAGCCAATTTAGTAATAGAAACATCCAAAAAAGTAATGTTCCTATGGTCGTAATGGACAGTGAATTCCAGTCCCCAGATGTTATTGTTCAGATATGTTAAAAAAATGATGTAACATATGTAATTCTCCTGTCCATACCAACCAGCAGTCGTCAAGGTAACGCCTCCAGATGTCAATATATGGTAAAAATATATTGTCACAATCATATATAATATGATGTTCAACAAAGGCCATAAAAAGATCCGCATAAATGGGGGCAAATTATGCCCCCATTGCTGTCCCCTTGACCTGCCAGTAACATTTGTCTAGATAAAAAAAGACATTGCTGGTAAGGACTAGTTTGGCTAACTCAATCAAAAAGGAATTGAAAGTAGATGGATATAAATCTGCCTTTTCCAACCAAAAGGACAAGGCCTGAAGGCCAGATTGATGTGGAATATTGGTATATAAAGAACAGACATCCAGGGTACATAGTAACCAGTTATCTTCAAGCTGACTATCAGAAATGATCTGGAGAAAGCTGGTAGTGTCATGTAATCTTGAACGTACCATTCCCAATAAGGGTTTGAGATGTTTAGTAAGAAATAACGAAAGGGGTTCTGTGATGTAACCCCTTCCCGAAACAATGGGTCTGCCTGGGGGATTCAAGGGATCCTTGTGGATCTTGGGCAGAAAATAAATATATTGGGTAGCCGGGTCCTTGACAATGAGTTGTGCGATTTCACTGGTTATAATAAATTCATCTCTGGCCCAGTATATGAAATCCTCAATTTGTTTTTGAAACCTGGATGTAGGGTCAATGCTCATCAAGGAATAATATCTGGGATCTGACAATTGTCTGTTCGCCTCCTTGTCATAAGCACTCCAATTCAAGATAACAACGGCACCCCCCTTGTCAGCCGAAATGATAACAATATTTTCATTGTTCTGTAACTCAAAAATGGCTTCCCGTTCAGCCAGAGAAATGTTATTGGATTTAAAACAAATATCAGAACCTGAAAAATGGAGATCATTGAGAATATTCCTCTGAAACTGTTGTACAAGTGGATGCATAGGTGGATTGAATGTGGATTTGTGATATATGAATCTTTCATTGCCATCATGACCAGAGTCACCAAAAAACAGTTTGAGGTTCAATGTTCTACAAAAAGAAACAACATCTTGAGCTAACAAATCCTCAGAGACCATAAAGCCTGGTACAAAAGACAACCCTTTATTTAGGACCAACAGATGTGTAGGGGACAATACAAAATCAGATAAATTTAGCACATTGTTACTTAATGGAATATCTACTTCTCCATTACCATTTTCAGTAAGCTGTGTATGTTGGTGATTCCTTCTATGTTTTCTCCCCCCTCTTTTGTATTTAAACCTAAAGGGATAGTGTTGGGATTGCGTTTGGGAGACGGTGACCTAAATATAGACTGAAACTCACTATCTGTGCCAGATGATATCTCCTCAGTAGAAGATACAGGAATTGAACCTGTCTTTTTGAGGATGGAACGAGGTCTTTTCCTTTTCGGGGTTCTCTGAGCCCTTGGTGTGAATCTGACCTGTTTAGTATTATTGGCAAACGGGTTGTTACTTTGATAGTCACCCTCATCTCTCTGAAATTTCTTCAACTTCCTGATCCGTAATTGATCCTCTAATGTTTTTAGGTCATTGGCTACTTTGTTTAGTTGTGTTTTAAAAAATGTTTCATCTTCAAAAGGTTTTAGGTCACCCACTAGCTTTGAAACTATTTGAATTTCAGAATCAATGATTCCATCATAAAATTTTGATAAGGTTTCCACAAAAGATGTGGAAGCTTGCTGCTGAATGGAGGACCACTGCTCCATAAGTTCTTGGTCAGGATTAGAAACCAAAGGCTGAATCCGTATTCCCAACCCTCTAGGGGTAATGCCTTTGGCCAAATAGGCCTTGAATAATTTGGAATGTCAGATGTTTGATCTAAGTGTTTTTAAATGGCCAAAAAGATTCTGAAATGCTACTGCACATTTGGTTTCAGAATCAGACTGATCCAGACGTATTTCTGAACTTCAAGCTTTATGTATCAATATTCCATACTTGATTTTTCATAGAGATAGCGTGTCTCTGAGAACTAATCCATCATTTCTGCCTAAAGTGATCTCTGAAATATCCATTAATCAAGCCATTGAATTGACAGTTTTCTTTCCCAACCATTCAAACAGAGGAGAGTATTGCCTACACACCCTAGATATACACAGGCAAATCCATTTTTACTTAAAGAAGACTACACCCTTTCATAAATCTGACCAGTTATTTTTGGCCTTTAATGGATCTAGATTAGGATCGGCTGTTGCTAAGGTCACATTAGCTAGATGGTTGAAGGACTGTGTGACCTTTATTTACACACAACGTATTATCTCATTGCCTACTACCATGAAAGCTCATTCAATAAGGTCGGTGGCAACTTCTGCTGCCTTCCATGCCAGAGTTTCTTTACATGACATCTGTGCAGCTGCAACTTGGGCTACGCCTCATACCTTCATCAATCATTACAAATTGGATTTGGCCACCAGGGGAAGAGCATCTTTCAATTCTATGGTGCTCAGAAATATCCTTCTGTGAGAGCCTCCCAGGAATAGAGGTAGCTGGGGACTCTGTCCCATGCGTAAGGAATGAACGAGGATTAACAATATCAGATAAAGAAGTTATGTCTTACCATAACGTTCCATCTGTATTGTTGATCCTCATTCAGTCATTACGGCCCTCCCTCCTTCCCCTCCTGTGGTTTCTAGTGGATTTCACCATCCAGTTCTCTTAGGTTATTTGACCAGAGGTAGCCACTACCTTCTTTAACTTGCAAACTCAATCTGAGGTAACAGGGAGAGGGGGATTGTGGGTAAGAGTTTAGCTCGAGAGTTTGAAGCTGACGCGAGCTTGGAAAATGGCTGGCTCAGTTCCGAGTTCGGAACCGATACCCATGCGTAATGACTGAACAAGGATCAGCAATACAGATGGAACATTATGGTAAAACATAACTTCTTTTTCCATTGGCTAGGTTTTACATGCGGATCCTCCAGTGGATGTTGGCTATTCAGTGGTCATTCTTCCATCAGTCAGTGTTGCATCATATAAAAATTACTAACAATTGCAAAAGAGATTTTTGCTAGTGGATCCAATCCGATCAACTGTTCTATGGCGGTCCCTTCATTCCCCAACAGTCCAAGGCCGTAGTGACTACAGATGCTTCCTAGATAGGGTGGGAGGGATTATCTGGAGAATACAGACCAGGGTACTTTGTCCCCCAAAGAGACCAATTTGCATGTAAATGTCCCAGAGATGAGAGCATTGCTCTTGGTGTTGCGAGCTTTTCAAGGTGCTCTTCCCTCTGGGATGATTGCTATTCATATGGACAACATCAGTGGTCTGATACATCAACAAAAAAAGGGGGGGGCTAATTTTACCCACTATGTTGAGAAGAGCTCAGGGTCTGGCGGTGGGAGAGCTCTTCTTCTGACCACACATTCCGGAATGATCCAGCGTGACTACGGGCAAACTGAGCAGGTTCATTCTTCTTCCACACAAGTAGTCCCTCAATGAGAAATTGGCCGATAAGATTTTCTATCAGTGAGGGGCCAGCCATGCTGTGATCTTTTTGCTTCTCCCTTAAACAACAAATGCAGCAACTACTTTGCCCTAATTCCCCCACAGGGGCAGTCACTGAGGGATGCTGTATTTCACAATTGGCCTCCCAGTCTCTCTTATGCCTTCCTACCAACCTTATTGATTCCAAAATTTCTGCAGAAAGCTTCCATGTCGAAGACCACAGTGATCCTCATTGCCCCCTATTGGCCTCAACAGATTTGGTTTCCCTTCCTATGGTCTCACCTGGTTCAACCACCATGGAACCTAGATCCAACTCCGGACCTCCTGTCTCACCCGATGGATGTGTCACACCTGGATATACCAGACCTCAAGCGGACTGCTTGGCTTCTCCAGTTCCCTTAGTAGCCAGACAGTCTATGCTGTCATCACCTGTCTGACATGTAATTCTGTCTTCCCATAAACCCTTGACAAGGAAAACATATTCAAGTAAATGGAAAAGGTTTGTCCTTCGGGCTCAGCAACAAATAATGACCCTTTTCAGCTCCCATTAGTCATATTTTAGATTTCCTTGAGTGCTTTTTTCAAAACGGTGCCAGCACCTCAACCATTAGTACAGATACCAATAGTTTATTATTACCGTACAGGATTAAATGGCACATCCATAGCTTCTCTCAAATTGAGCAAGGCCGTTTTAAAAGGGACAGTTCTTCTAAAGCCTCCTTTTAAAGATCACACACCTCCAGGGGACTTGAATTAGATGCTTCAGTCTCTCACACAACCTCCCTTTGAACCAGCAGCTACATGTGGCCTTAAGTATCTTTCATGGAAAACAATTTTCTTAGTTACTGTTACTTCTGCAAGAATTTCTGAGATCCAAGCACTATCTTCTAAACCTCCTTACCTGGTTTTTCACAAAGATAGAGCGACTTTGTGTACCAGCTCGTCCTTTCCTCCAAAGGTGGTGTCAGAACCCAACATCAATAGCACTATCAATTTACCAGTGTTTTTTCTTAAGTTTACTAACAAAGAAGAATATGTCTTACATTTACTGGAAGTTCATAGACAATTGCAATTCTGTCTGCATAGAACAGAAAAAATCAGTAAAGCAGAACAGCTATTTATCTTCTCTTCTCGACCAAAAATTGGGAAAATCAGTTTTCAAAGTTACCCTATCAAAGTGGCTGACAAATTGCATCTCCTTTGTCTATGCTAAATTGGGCATTCCTCTTGCACATCCATTGAAAAAATACTCCAGTAGATCCGTGGCTACCTCCACGGCTTTTCAGTCAAGGATATCTATGGACGATATTTGTGCAGCAGCAACTTTGGACTACTCCTCATATCTTTATTAGTCATTACAAGTTGGATCTGGTCTGCAGAGGTAGAGCATCACTTGGTTCTTTGGTGCTCAGGAATATCCTTCCTTGAGTCCACCCTGGATACAAGTAGCTAGGACACTGTCCCATTTGTTGAGAGAATGAAGACTGACAGCATCAGATAAATAAGTTATTTACTTAACATAACCTTACATCGTTGGTGTCAATCTTCATTCTTCCTCAACTCCCCTCCCACCAACCCCCGCCATGGCTTCCGGTGGAACGAATATTTACATGTTCTCTAAATGTTTTTTTTTATCCATTTATACGATTCTGGATATGGCTTTTCATACTTCTTTTCATCTTCCTACACTAATGTAGCAGCAAACAAGAACTGAGTAATTTGGTAGTTGCATTGCGAGTAAAGGAGAACCTCAAGAGATCTGATGGCTGCGATCTTAACATCGGCTGAGTCTGCTCTGACGGATCGGATCTGAACCCATTCGTTAAGGAAGAATGAAGATCAGCATGGATGGAATGTTATAGTAAGTACATAACTTCTTTTTATATTCCACATTGCTTCTTCAGTCCACCCCTTATCCCTGCAGCTATTACCACGTCATGTACATATGTTGAATAATCAGAATTTTTTTTTTATTTTGGCCTAAATATACACTGCCTTCTTTAATTGTTCCTTCTGCCTTGGTCACGATTGTATTTGTTATTAATGGAAACAAAATGCTACTAAATGACTATCCCTGCTTTACTCCCATTTTAACTTGTACTTGACTTAATCATCCATTAAGTAAAATCCTGCTTCTTTAATTTTTATATACCGACTCAAATTTGTTAAACTAATATTAAAATTGTATTCTTTTAATATTTCAAACATTTTATGACAGATTCTGACATATGCTTTATATATTACACACACAATAACTTTAGTATCATTTTTATCATTCAAAATACTTACAAGTCTTTACGGTTTCTCCTTAAAATATTTCATTTATTTCTTCTCCCATTAACTTGTTAAACTTGCTAGTAATTTTACTCAATCTTTCTTGAATTACTCACATA
Organism: Protopterus annectens; assembly: GCF_019279795.1. NCBI lineage: Eukaryota > Metazoa > Chordata > Ceratodontiformes > Protopteridae > Protopterus > Protopterus annectens. The sequence continues at coordinate 691,888,143 of NC_056727.1, forward strand.
GATATTTTTATAATCTAAAGTTCTACAGTAGTGAATGTTATCAGTCTCCAATTTTTAATAATTTCTTATCTTTTTGTATGTGTTAAATACTCCATTACATGCTCTTTTGTCTTTAATATCATTCCTTAGTTAATAATTAAATAATTTTAACAAAATTCTATTATTTTCTTCATTCATTTTGTTAAAAAACATGTTATTCCGTTTTGCCTAATCATGCTATTATTTTAATTCCCTTTAAAACATTAGCCAATTCTTCTATTTCTGTTTTTTACTTCGTTGTTGTCCTTGTTTTTAAACTTGTTTTATACACCAAAAAAATCTATCTTGCCGCTCTGTTTTTCACTATACATTTTTGTAAAATTTTTCTTTTAATCTCACATAATTTCCTTCATATTTATTTTCTTTTCCATCTTCTCCAAGCCATCAATTTTTCTATTTTCTGTCACCTTTTTCCCCCAACGAAGGAGAAACCTCATCAGCCATACATTTTTGATTTATTGCTAACCTCTGTAAATTTATGATGGTTTTATTTCTCTCTTTCTTTCCAGAACTTGTTCAATTTTAATTAGTATTTTTATACTTATTTTAAACTTAATCATAGTATAATGAACACCCTGTAACTTTCCCATATTTCTTCATCTAACTCTGTAATTTAAACCTGCCCCACAAAACTTTCAGTCCTTCCCTTGTATGTATTCTCTGTTTATTTCTTATTCTATACATAAATTATTTGAAAAATAAACTTCTTTGTCTTAGCATTTCTTTTTTTCAAACATCAGAATAATCTGTTTCCATTTTTAAATTTCCGCTTCTGCATGTATAACTCCTTTTTGTCCCCAAATTAACTTTTCTCATTATCACTAGTTTTCCTGTTTTAACATTCCCCTCAGTCTTACCAGTTTTCTTCAAAAAAAGCCCGAACAAACTGGCAACCAACTCTCTTTAATAGTTCCAATTAATTTGAAGCGCTTTTCGGCTGATACAACAGCCTGCATCAGAATACAAAAAACACACAAACCAGCTCATTTAAATAATAAAATGCCAAAAAAGGCTCCAAAATGAAAAAAAGCAATTAATTGCTTTTTTCATTTTGGCATTTTATTATTTTAATGAGCTGGTTTGTGTATTTTTTGTATTCTGATGAAGGCTGGTGTATCAGCCGAAAAGCGCTTCAAATTAATTGGAACTATTAAAGAGAGTTGGTTGCCAGTTTGTTCGGGCTTTTTCTGTTTTTATTTAGTTTGTGTTTCATTTTGAGTTTTACCAGTTTTCTTCCTTAAATTGCAATTGAAGTCTCCTACATTAATATTATTTAACTAAAGTAAAGCAAACTTTAAGGTCCTAAAACAGCTCATTTCTTTTTATTTCTTTGAGTAAAAGTATATATTCCAATTAATCCCCATGTTTTATGCCAATCCTTGATATTGCATGCCATTACTTTTCCTGGACTCACTGTTCTCACATCTAATATTTTAATTGTTCTCTTTTAAAGTAACACTTGTCATTTCTGAAGAAACAGCCTCACCCAAACTTCATCTTATTTCACCCCCCCCAGATGTATTACATCACCCTGTTATCTTCTTTCATCCAAAAATTTGATATTGTGGAAACATACTTCAAATGTTTGCATTTGACATGTTCTAAAATTAATAGTATTCTTTTTTCATTTATCAAACTATTACCATTGTTATATATTTTACTAGCCTTTTCCTTTTTTGCAACTTCAGTCAGTAATTTCTTTTTTCAACTTTGTTCCCTATCAAACCATTATGTTCTTCCTTTACACTCTCCATCATCTTGACTCAGAAATTCACATTGATTTTGTAATTCATGTAATGTTCCCCTTCACATTCCTTTTCATTATTCTTTTTATCGTTTTGTACCACTCTGTCAACCAAATTCACATTCTGTTTTCCTGTTTGTTCACATTCAAACCAGTAATGTTCATTACGTTCATATTTTTACATATTTTCTTAAAATTATTTGCAAGTCTGACCCATCGCACCTCATTGATATTTCTTTTAATACATTTCCCTGTTAAATGATCCCCTGCACCACTGTGAAAACACATTTTTGGTTGTCTCCAATATTTTAACAGCCCATTTTTCCATTTACTTTGGTAACGCGTTTTAAATGTGCAGTTAAACCATCTTGTATTTAAACAGATTCAGTTTCCATCCCCCATTCCAAAGTTTTCTATCTGTCATCAAAAGTCTTCATGTAAGTCTTTGCATTTATTCTTCGTTTATCAGCAGTCAGTTTACATGTTCTAAATTGCATTTTAACTTTCCATCTTAATAAAGCATTTGCTGTTTCAACAACAACTTGTTCCATGGTTCACAGTCTTTTTTTCCTCATCAAAAGCAGTAACAACACTTTTCAGATTTTTTTGTATTTTTTAAAAGTAATGTCAGTCAGTTTACATGTTCTAAATTGCATTTTAACTTTCCATCTTAATAAAGCATTTGCTGTTTCAACAACAACTTGTTCCATGGTTCACAGTCTTTTTTTCCTCATCAAAAGCAGTAACAACACTTTTCAGATTTTTTTGTATTTTTTAAAAGTAATGTCACAAAATGTATCAAATCCTATATGTATAAAAGCCCTTGCATCTTTTGGCTTTATCACCAAAGGTACATCAGTATTGCCCCAAACATCTCTCTTTAAAGAAACATCTCTTTTTATCTTCATTGCAAGCAGTTAAATGTTTATTATTCAAAGTCATACTTTTATTGTTGTTTTTCTCTTTCTACTCAGACACTACAGCAACATGTGGTTTCGTAATGTTTTTTCTCTTTTTTCTGATATTTCACACTTGACTCATCCATAACTATTTTCTCTTCTCTAATTCTTCTGGAAAACATCTTTGTAAATATTTGCCCAAGAAGTGGCATTTCCATCTTCTGGCTCTTCCTCTTCTGCTACCCAGGTTCTCAAGCAGTATGAAAGATGGAAATTAATTCAAGGGGTTTCTAAGATATTTCATATACCCCAGTACAAATCTTACAACCCTCCCTCTTATACAAAAAAATCCAAGTAAACAAAGCCAGTCTTTTCATGCAAACTGCAAAAAAGATGACCAAAGGTTAATATCAATGGAAAATAGGGGTCTTTTCTGAAAAAGGGATAAACCAACAATACAGGATGCCAGCATTCATTTCCCTCTTTCCAGCTGATATCTCTACAGATCTGATCCAGAAACTGGTCCTCAACATTCTCCTTTGGCAAAAGATTGTTTTGGACTCCTGGATGTTAAAAGTGGTGCAGTAGTGTTATAGATGACACTGGACACACAAACCTTTTTTCAGGGGAGTATCTCCAAACCCCTCTGAATGAAGGTTTTCCACAGGTTCTTCAGTCTTTACAAGCCTAGGTGGTTATAAAACCAGTGGCTTTAAGTCAAAGGATCAAAGGCTTCTATTCCAGAATGCTCTTGGAGACCAGTACTGGATCTTTCATTTTTTAATCTGTATGTGAAAGTTCTAAAGTTCATAATGTTGACTTTACAGAACCTGGTACCCTCATTCCTCATGAGTTACTTGGTGACTCTAAACATGAAAGATCTTACTACTACACTCCCATTTCAACAGGCTTAAGGACATTTTTAAGATTCTCTGTTTCTGGGTCAAATTGCCTTTACCCATTAGTTTTTCTATAGCTCCAAGGATATTAACAAAATCTCTAGCCCCAGGTATAGCTTTTTACAGAGCTGAAGGACATTCACATTTTTCCTTATTTAGATGACTCGCTTATCTTTGCAGAGTATTTATCCTGATGTCAAGAGTTAACATTGGTTATGTCTCTGTCAGTTTGAGTTTCCAGATAAATATTGCAAACTCCTCCCTGTCTCTGTCTTAAAGGATTGTATTTCTTGGATACCTTAAATTCTTCTCCTCAGAAGACCTTTTTAACACAAGACAAGGTAGATCTTTATCTTGATTTTTTCCTTTAGTTCTTCAGCCAGTCTCAGACTTCTATAAGAGAATTTCTTAGGATCCTAGAAGTGTGGCTTCTATTATTCTCATGATACCTGTGGATGAAAACGATTCAGTCATTTCTTTAAAAAAAATCATTTGCTTTCTCTATACTGTCAAATTCCAGTTTGGGGCTTTATAAAAAGGGATCTGCATTGGTGGAGGCAACAAATTCAGCTGAAACCCAGTCTTCCCTTCTTTCCTCGGATCCCAAACCAGTTTGTCACCACAGAAGCATTAGATTTTGCTTGGGTAGTAGTTTCCAGAGGGGTAAAAATTCAAGGCTTATGAAATCGTTCCGACAGACTAAAGCGCAAAAATATAAAAGTGATGTTGGCTGTGATCCATGCTTTGAAATCTCATCATCACCTTTGGTCCCTGAGAACACTGCAGGTGATTACAAACAACACCACTGTTTTGTGGTACATAAACAGAGAATGCTAGTCTTAATCTCAATGAGGCTGGCTATCATAAGTTGTAAATTAACTCTTCAACATTCCGTAACCCTACAGGCATCCTACTTTCTGTCAGAGCAAAATGTGGCAGACAGGCTGAGCAAAACCAGGATATGGAGTCTTTCTGGAGTTGATCCAGTTGTGAGGAACACATCAAATAGATCTGTTAGTCTCTTATCAAAACAGACAGCTGAACAGTCAGCTCCAGGGCTCCTTGCAAGCAGGCATGGAAAACTGATGGCATTTCCATTTCCTTTTATGCGAAGGTTACTTTGTCTTTCCACCCTTTCCATTGATATCCAGAGTAATTTTGAAGATTCAGAAGGGCTCTCCAAAAATAATTATGGTGACTCCCTTTGGCGCAGTGAGCATTGGTTCTACCTTCTTATGGAATTGGCCAAAGGTAATTGCCAAAAACTTTTCCAAAGACTGGATCTACTCGCACAAGACAAGGGGAGTTTGATATACCCAAATCCTAAACCATTTCAACTAACTGCCTGGATGATTCAATTCTGATCCCTTTTTAGCATCTTTTTATGAGGATGTGCAGCAGGTGCCAAAGGAGGCAAGAAAACCTGCTGCTAGGAAATCTTATATTGATAACTGGAAAGTATGTTCTAGTTTGTGCCTAGTCAATAACCAGGGTGCAGGGATTATGTACCACTAGTGGTGTGAAATGTGTGAGAATTACTATCACTGGGGACTGTATTATTCCTGTATCGGTATATCGTGCAGCCATGTCAGCATGTCTGCCAATGGATCTTTCTTCTTTGTTTTAAGTAGACCAATTTCTGAAGAGATTTTTACACTTGAGACCTCCTCTTAAGCAGATTCCTCCTCCTTGGGATCTTTTCTTTGTGCTATAAAAGTTAACTATGTTTCCAGCTGAACTGCCTATCAGGAATATTTAAGGTTCATCACATAGAAAACTGTTCTCATTGCTCTGACATCTGCAAGAAGTGCATCTGGGTTGCAGGCTCTCCTATCTAGTTTTACACAGGGAATAGGGTCTCTTTAAGAAAAAAATCCCTCATTCATGCCCGTAGTGGTTTTAAAGTTTACTTTGAGTCAAGCCATCTGGCTCTTAAGTCTTCTGTCAGATCCTAAGAACTAGGGAGAAAAGATTCTACACACTCCAGTTGTGCTAAAGCAGGTCAGGTACTATCTTGGCAGAACTGAAGTCTTTTAGAATAGCAAATTAGCTGTTCATTTCTTATGATGGGACAGAAAGAGGTTGACCTTTGTCAAAACAGACTATTTACAGGTAGTTGTCTTCTACTATTCCTTTTTGTTATACCCACCATGACATATATTCCAGGCAGTTACTACGGCATAACCTACTAAAGCCATGTGTTTGATGACGTATTGGAAAGAGGTGGTCTCTAGACACATTCTAGAGGCAGCTACATGGTTCTCTATATGTATCTGTACAAAGCATTACAAACTGGATTTCATTTCCAGGTCCAAAATAGCCATTCTCCAGGGACACCCGGATCCGTATCCTTTCTCCTCCCGTATTGGATAGACTTTAATAATCAGCCCATATAATCTAAAGACTACTACAGTAGTAGGAATTATGAACATAATACAGTTGTGTAAGTTGAGAATAATCATAACAGTAAAGGTTCAAATTCCTCATTGCTGTAGTAGCCACACCCTACGCATCCTCCATTTTTAAAGTATATAGTTAATAGTGGGAATATTGTGTGATGTTCTTCAATTTCACTGTTGCAGTATTCATTAGAGTAGGATCCCCTGTTAAGAGCGGCCCAACGTCCTGCAAGTATACCAAAACCTCTATGGTGTTTTAAGGTATACTGTACGTCACGCGTATGCTTCTCGCATAGCGGAGGCCATAGAGGTGATGTCTGGACATGCCATCCTCAGAACTTCTTTGCCACCAGTCTGAATGCCATCTATTGATCGTCGGTCTGAACTCCCAATGTTCTTCATGTTTCACTGTTGCAGTCATCACCTGTGGGTTATCCCTGCTGTGGTAGCCCTCACCCGGACCGCATACCAGAGTCAATGTTTTTAAGGTCTTCGCCTCCCATGCACAAAGGTGTACAAGGTTCGATCTTGACCTCTGAGCAATGCTTTTTTGGAGTTTGCATGTTCTCCCTGTATCTCTGTGGGGTTTCTTCACTGCCCAAAAATCATAGCCGGGCGTGTGGTGTACGTCTGTAATCCTAGCATCCTGGGAGGCTGAAGTTGTTGGATCAAATCACACTGTATGTTAGAGACCATACTTCCTGGGAAAAGGTTGTAAAAAGTGACCCCGAAGGAAAGTTAAGGCCCAAAAAAGGGGCATGCATTGTGTATGGTGCTCATGGAGATGCAACCTAATTTTAAAAGAAAACATTCTGTACCAGGGAGTATCGCCACCTAGCATGGAAAGTGGATCCCTTGACCTTCCCCTGGAACACCCTGTTTGTGTACGCATTCCCTCCTCTGCCTCTTATTCCCAAGGTACTGATCAAAATAAGAGAAGAGAGACCAAAGGCCATCCTCATTGCTCCAGATTGGCCCAGACAACATTCGTACCCCTTACTGCGCAGCCTGACCTTACACCCTGGGAGGCAGCTGCCCCTGATCTCAGACCTCTTAACTCGAGTGGGGGGGGGTGCTGCACCCAGACTTGCAGACTCTCAGACTATCAGCATGGCTAATACTCTAAAGGCAAACAAGAGGCCCCTGTTAAGCAAACAGGTCCTAGACATTATCACAGAGGCCAGAATGGCCAGCATCAGAAAATCTTATGCAGGAAAATGGAAAAGATTCTGCTCCTGGAGCCAGTCCAGAGGAGGCAATACCTCATAACCTTACCACCCTTCAAACCTGCTGCTTCAGCAGAACTAAGATACCTCTCCAGGAAGACTGCTTTTCTCCTAGCTATCACCTCCGCCAGAAGGGTTTCAGGCACTTCAGGCACTGATGGACAGTGAGCCCTTTTTCATCTTCCATGCAGACAGGGTCTTCTTGAGGACTAATCCCTCCTTTATGCCAAGGTGGTATCTAATGTGACTCTCAACCAGGCCATACATCTTACCACCTTCTTTCCTAACCCTCAAAACAAGGAGGAAAGAATTCTGAACTCACTAGACATGCACAGACAGCTCAGATACTACATGGACCATACTAAACCCTTCAGGAAAAAAGACCAACTACTTGTTAGCTTTGCCCCAGGGGCAGAGGGGAAGCCCATTTCCAAACAAACCATTTCCAAATGGATATCACACCATATCCATTTCTGCTACAGATTGCATGGGAACCCCCCACCCAAGTCTATTCAAAACCATTCCACTAGGGCAGCCACCACTTCCACAGCATTCCTCAGAGGAGTTCCCCCCAGGGACATCCTGGAAGCTGCCACCCGGACTTCTGTCCATACCTTTACCAAGCATTACCACCTACCTCTATTTTCTAATGCTAGGGCAGGGTTTGCCTTTGCATTTCTGCAGGGCATGCTGACCCATTCCTAGGTCTCTTACTAATCCTACCACCTCTCTCCTCAGCTTTGGGAATCGTCCCACGGGTGGTGACTGCAACAGTGAAGCATGAAGAACATAGTGCAGTTGTGTACACTTACCATAAATGTAGATGTTAGAGTGTGTTCACTGTTGCAGTCCTGGTTTCACATCCTCCTTCCCTCTTATATCTTTTTTCTTAGGGAGACGTAAGTTAGGACTACTTTACCATATTTACCTGGGCTTCTGATTGGATAGGGCAAGAAACACTGATGTAATGGCATTGGCTGCCTTCCTTTATAGCACTGACGACCTGACTTCAGGCAGCAAGCCTATAGCAGGCGACGCAGAAAAACATTGACTCTGGTATTTGGGCCAGCCGAGGGCTACCACAGCAGGGATAACCCACAGGTGATGACTTCAACAGTGAATATACTCTAACATCTACATTTATGGTAAGTGTACACAACTGTACTTTCCATTGCTGGCTCATCAAGCCATTGCAGGTAAGTGCCCAGTCGGGGTTTTTTATTGCTTATCTTTCTTTTATTGTCACTTGTGGTGTTTCATGTCATCTAAGAAGGGAAAATGCTAGTGTGCAAGACAGATTCCCCACAAAGACTACCACGAACAGTTTCTGTTTTGTCTTGGTGCTTCACATGGCCATATGTCCTGTTCCATCTGTCAGGCCTTTGTACCTAAAACCCTTTGTAGTAGACTCTCTTCTTTAGTGCTTTAACTTGAAAAACAGCATCTTAATCTTCTTGTGAAAGACATGATGGAGGGAACTTCCCACTCCGAGGGACAGCCATCAGTGAAAAATAAGGCCAAAAAGCTTAGGCTGGAATCTTCTGCTATTCTGTTTCCGCTGGGCATCTCTCCTGAGGCGAGTGAATGCCCAGAGGTTCGTCCTGGCTTTATCTTTGATTTCCTCTGCTGAGACTGGGTTGGAGGCTGGTGGGGATCCAAATTGAAGCACGTCCAAGGAGGCATTGCAGATGTTCATTTCAGAAGTTCAGGGGGAACCATGGCTGATTGTCTCCAATGGGCCTTGGTGTGTTTCTCAAATATTAGTCCGAGAAGAAGTCCCCACTACCATTACTGAATGTCATTCTGGGTCAGAGCCTTCCGAATGTTATGACAGATGTCCCATTGAAGAAAAAGCAAATGACTAAACATATTACTCCTCCTCCTAATGAGCCACAGAGTGAACGGCAGTCCTTTATTCAGGAATTGTTTAGTGCTTTGATGGCTTTGAAACCACCTCAGGGAGTTTCTGTTCTAGCTCCACCTTGGTCATCTACTCCCCTAAAAAGACTCAGGGAAAAGGATTCCTCTGAGGAGGAGATGGATTCGGATGAGGAATCCCTTTCTTACTCTTATAAGATTCCATCTCCTTTGGATTGTGGATCAGAGAAAGAGGAATCTACCACTCCTGATATTCCCTTTGAAGAGATTTCTTTTGGAGACATGATCTCCAGGATGATGGAGTTCTTTAAATGGGATTGTGCTCAGGTTTCCGAGGTACATAAGATAATATGAGTTGCTGCAGATGGAGGCTCCTAGACCTTCTGCTATTCCTCCTGTTTTGGCTGCTTTGTTGGATGCATTTACCAGTGCTTCTAAGGCTCCAGACACTCATACCCCCTGCTCCCAAGAAACCTGATAGATTCTATACGGTGCTTCCCGACTGTAAATTTTTGTACTAGTCCTTCTGCTGACCCCTCCATGGTGTCTGCAGCTTCTGCCAACCCCTCTCAATTGCTTCCTTCTCCCAAGTTGCTTACCTCTGATAAAAATAGCAGGACCATGGAAAAGCTAGGCAAGAAGCTTTATACTTCTCCGTTGGCTTTTAATGCCGTTAATTATCTGACCCATATGTCCAGGTATTTGTTGGCTCTCCTATCCCAGGCCTGTCAGGTTATTTCTGATCTTCCAGACTCTGAGTGTAAAACTTCTGTATTTTCCCTGTTAGTGACTTCCTCCAAGGTGGCTTCTCATTTCATCAAGAGTAGTTATGATGTAGCAGATGCTTCTTCAAGGGCTGTTCCTTTTGGGTCAGTGATGAGATGTTCTTGGCTTCAGCTTCAACCTTTGCCTGCTGATATTACGGCCAAGTTGATGGATGCCGTTCTTGATAATAAACACTTGTTTGATGAAGCTGCTACTGCTACATTTATGACCCTTCAGGATAAGGACAAGGCTTTACATGAACTTAAACGTGTTTGTTTCTCCTGTGCTTAAATTTCTGAGAAACTACCCCAATAAGCTAATGAACAAAAATAAAACCACAGCCTAATGCAGAAATGGCACAAACGAGGCAGATGCAGTTTAGCGCTTTCTTCCACTTTAATAAAATGTGAACTTCTTCAGAAACATGTGCCCTCCCCAATAAGCTAGCCTTTGTTCGCCGGCAGTCTCGCCCTTCTCCTGAGGGTAACAAGGGTGGCAAGTAGGCGACTCCTGCTAAGGCTACTCAGGCTTCTGTGCCTCAGAAGTCTCCTTTTCCAGATAAAACAGGTGCTGTCTGACTATCGTATTCTTCCCAACAACATTTCTCTTTCTCTTTGCCACTGTCTCTCTCCCTTCCTGTTTCGCTACATATTAAGTCAAGGAGAGGCAGGCTAGCAAGTACGGTAGGTGCACAGGCCAGACAAACGTGAATATACATGAACAAAAAAAGCCAGCACCTTGGAAGAATGAAGCATCAAGGTTTATTGGAAACAGACCGGTTTTAGCATAAAGCTTTCATCAGTGGTACATCTCAGATAGCAGTTCAAACCCTGCAATAAATACCTGATCCAATTAAATGTCCACGACATAATTTCCTGTTCAAAATAAAACAGTTATTGAGATACCAAATCCTAGGCACAGAAAAACAATATTCAACCACATAAAAAGTCTATGTGGAATAGAACTTTTAATACACCTGGTATTTGTAATTGATATGTTAATATACTATTTATAATTCACTGTTTGAGAATTATTATACTCTGTACACCATGTATTAAGTCCTACCTAGTGGTATCCAACTCATGATAGGAAGAGAAAGTTTTACAATTTGTCATTTAATCCAGGTGATAAAAGACCACCCAGTTTTACAATCAATTTCCTTTCCTTCATGTTTAATATCTTATGCCACCCTGTTTTAAAGGATCTATTGCCTGATATTTTGTCAATGACTGTGAAAGGGAATTTCGTTGTATAGTGAATCAGTGAATGTCTGTATAGAGCATTGGTGGCTCTGGCATTCCTAATATCCCCTAGATGTTCTGACATTCGAAATCTGAGTTGTCTAGAAGTTTGGCCCACATAGAAAGCTTGACAAGCGCAAGTGGCCAAATATATGACCCAGTCTGTTCCACAGTTGGCAAAGCAGTTAATATTATACAATTGTCCAGTATTCTTGCTGGTAAAGGTTTTAGTCTTGAAAACATGTTTACAAAAGGTGCAATGTCCGCAAGGGTAAGAACCAACCAATTTCTCCCCTGTTAGTGTGGTTGGTGATAAATTGCATCTTGATGCATGATTTTTTTGTAGTGAGAAAAATGGGAACCCAAAGTTTTTCCTCGCCTATAAGAAAATAGGCATTTGTCCCCCAAGATGTCATCCAGTTGTGCATTGGTCTTCAAAATGTTCCAATGTTTATCAGTGACGTTGACAAGATGTGCTGTATTTCTGCCAGATGTGGTGACCAACCTCAAGGTGTCCTTGTTATAATCCTTCCTCGGGTGATGTTTATATTCTAATAAGGTATTCCTGGATTGTTTTTTTGCCCATTACATTGCCGAGTTGACATTCTGTTTGCCATATCCCCTAGCTAAAAATCTTTTAACTAAATCATGATAGGAATGTGTAAGATCCTGCTGTGAAGACCAGATTCTTTTCAAACGCAGGAACTGGGATTTTGGAATGTTGTTAATGGTATGTTTGGGGTGGAGACTGGTGGAATGTAACAGGCTATTGTATTGTTGATATTTTTTGATAAACAGTAGTACTTAACATGTTGTCTGCTTGACACTGTAGATGAACATCCAGAAATAATCATCTAATTTTCCCTTCTTTTGCTGAGTGGGCACCAGTCATATTTTTATGGGCCTACGAACTAATACATAGTGATTTACAAACATCACAGGCAGCATTGGTTACTTGAACCAGGGGTTGAGTGCATGTTTTTGGTCATGTTGTTTTACATTTTTCTGGCTCATGATTTAGAACTGAGTCTATGCAGTCATGACTTCTTGCTAGTTCTCATCAGACGGACCTATTCTGCTCATATGGATGGTATGGGGGGAATTTATGATTTTTTTCAAACATTTATGACTAACTTACCACTAGGACAACCAGAATCTAAAACTCTTGTGATTGCTTTTTGCAGGCGTCAGGGGATCTGAGTCTTTCCTTACTTGGACAACCTTCTGTTTCAAACATCCTCCCCAGAGATACTGTTGCATAATCTTCATTTTGCCATTTCTCTTCTGCAAACCCTGGGGTTCAGAATAAACTTCAAAAGTCTTTTCTGACTCCTTCTCAAGACGGAGTTTTTCTGGGGTGCAGCATCCGGACTTTGCCTATGCTGGCATCCCTGTCTCCTCCCAAGACCTTAGCATTCATTGCCACCTTTCAAACTCTTGTTCCTGGGCTTTGTGATAGGTAGGGAATTTTCTGAGAGCTCTGGGATTCGTAGCATCCACCATCCCTATGCTTCCTCTGGCCGTGCTCCACATGAGAAAGTTTCCGCGGTTTCAACATACACATCTCCTACTTGTTTCTTGTTTTTAAAAAAATAAAATATTTATTAAATTATCATGTATGACCTTGGCGTTGTTACATTTATATAAATGACAATAAACCATAGCAACACAATCTCAGTTGCAAACATACATTCCAAACTGTGCGACACAACTGTAGCTGCAAACATTATACATCACTTTTAACATATCCAGTCATTACTAGTCAACCATTACATAGCTCATTCAAATCCTGCCTTCTTTTAAACCTTGTTCCTCCTCTGCATATATTGATCCCACAGTTCCCATTTTTTCCCATGTAATTTCCTCCTAATCTTTTCGAAAGAGCCCAGTTCCAGTTGTTTTAAATTTGTTACTGTCTTCACTACTTCTAGTAAAGTTTACTTGGTTTAGACTTTGAGCTCCATTTTCTATTGCTTTTTTTGGCAGCCATCATAACTACATTCAGCTAGGTCTTACTATCTGTAGGCATTTCCAAGTTTGTATTATACCTCAAAAAAAAATCATCTCCCTAGACACTCCAACTTGCTGACCCAGCATCTCTGACAGGCAGTGTGCAGTGCATCTTTAAAGTCTACCAACACATTACACTTCCAGAAAATATGTTCCCAGTTACCTCTTTCTGCCCCGTCACACCACCAACATTTGCTGTCTACCTGAGAAAAAATTCTTTGAAGTCTCCTTGAGATATAAAAATACGTATGTAAGCATTTCTAGGCAAAGATCTGAAATCGTCTAGATTTTTTGCATATTTGGGAGATATACATATATCCCCATTGTTTCTTTGTGAATTGCTTATCTAATATCTCTTCCCAGTCCTTCCTAATCAGTCTGATTGATTGTTATAGTTATCATGCAGTATTTTATATGCTCTGATAATTATTCCTTTCTTAATGGCAACATCTGTTTTAAATTCTGCTGAAAACTGTACCAGTGCTGGTCTTTCATTTAGGACCCCCCTGTTTCTTTCTCTTTGCCTGTTCCGTAATAGTAATCCTTGATGTGGAAGGCAATCTTTAGCCTGCAGTCCAAATAAGTTCTTTGCATCTTCCCATTCTGTTACCTTTCCATCTCTAGTTATTTGCTCCTAGTACCTTGGGTCCTTTGCCAGTTTTCTCCAGTACATGCCCAGCCCGTCTTGCCTATTGTCTGTTTCCATTATTGCAGTCATCCCTATCTGTAGAATCTCTTTTTCTCCATTCCTGTGTTGGCTTAGTTCTTAGAAGACCTTTTGCTACTTTATGAATATAGTATTCTGTATGACTGTTCTCCTTAAAGGTCTGCATCCAAAATCCCAGTCTCTGCCTGTTACTTCAGCTTTCCTGCTGTTTCATCATCATCTCTTTCCACTTTTTATAATTTTCTGTTTTTCCTATATATAGGAGCCTTAATTGTGTTGCTCTGAAATACCCCTTCAGCTCGGGTAATCCCAACCCACCCTGTTGTATTGGAAGAATAAGCTTATCCCGCTTGACTCTTGCTGACTTCCCCTCCCAGATAAAATCCTTCAGCTCTTTATTAATTGCTATCCACAACTTCTCTTCTGGTTGATAAAAATATGCCTGACGAGTGTATAAGACTAAAGGGACTAAAATGATTTTAACTGCTTGTATCGTACTATTAATATCCATGTAACGGAACTTCCATTTTCTCAGTTTTTGTGTTATCTTCTGTTTAGTTTCTTCGCACATATCCTTAGCTGCCACACCAGTATCATTTTTTAGTCCATACTCCTACTAAATATTTCATTTTATCATGTCCTCATAAATATGGATATTGCTGAGCCAGTTTGTTTTGTATGTGGGTACATAATTTACTGCTATTGCTTTTGTTTTTGCTTCATTTATTTTTTATCCCAAAAAAAGTTTGAAACTGTCTCAGTCTGTTCCATAATACTGTAGTGTCTCTTTGTGGTTTTGTCAGGTATAAAACAATATAATCTGCAAACAGAGCCAGCTTTTCTTGACTACCACACCAATTATATCCTTGAAATTCTGGGTCCCTCATTTTCTTTGCCAGTGGCTCTAAATATAATGCAGATAACAAAGGGGAGAGAGGGCACCCCTACCCGATTCCTGCGCTCAAGCAGAGATTATCAGAGAGGACCCCACTCACTTGAATTTTTGCCTCCAATCCTTCATATATCCACCTAATCTATTTTATAATTTTATCTGGAATGCAAATGCTTCCATTGCTCTGCTCATAAAATCCCAGCTTACTCGGTCAAGTGCTTTCTCTGCATCAAAGCCCACCTGCAACAGTTGTATTTTCTTACATTCTGCTTCCATCTGGGTCATCACTATTCTGTTTGTTGTCAGATGTTTGCCTCCCCTCCACTAAACCACATTGATCTGTATCTGTCAATGTTGGCATCACTTTTCCCATTCTTTCAGCAATTAAAGACATAAACACTTTATAATCATGATTTAGTATTGATGTTGATGAAGATGGATCTTTACCCTCTTTAGGTAGTACAGATACTACTGCTTTGTTCCAGGATGTTGGTGGTACTTCTTGTCTTAAAATACTGTTAAAACCTTCCATATCTTCACCAGTTTTTTTTCCCTCCTAGTTTCCAAACTTCTACAGGAATACCATCTAATCCTGGGGAATTTCCTGTAGACTGGTTATGCATCACCATTTTTGTCTCATTTCCTCCTGTCCTGTTAGTGATTGAGCTTCCTCTCCATCTAGCATTGGCATATTTAGTTCTTCCATAAACATTTCCATTGTGCCTTTTCTTGATTTCCATATTTCTCTGCTTTATACAGACTTTCATAGAATTTCCAAAATATTTCTAATACAGGATCCCTAGTTATCTTCCTTCTTATAGGCTCCCTAAGCTCTTTCTACTTTCTGTTGTCAGAGGAGTTGTGCTAAAAGTTTTTGTGCTGTAGAGTTATCAAAAAGCAGTTGTTTAACAGCAATCTTTCTAAACTCATGCATATTATCAAGATATCCCTTATTTAATTGTTTAGCATTCTGTAGTTGCTCCTCCTGTTATGTGAGATTCCCCCTATTTTGCAATTTATTTCCACCCTGTTTTTAAATTCCATTTTAATTTTATCCCACTCATTAGCTATATTTTCAGAAGTTGTTTCTGTCTTCTCTAATAGCTCCTGAATAATTTCCACTACCCATTCCTTAAATTCCTCTCTTTTCAACAGATAGGTAGAAGAGCTCCAGTGTCTCATTTTTATTTCATTACCCTGTGTTTTTATTTGGTTACTATTGGCATATGATCTGAAATAGTTATTGAGTACGTATCAAGACCTTCAGTAAAATGCACATGTTCCAGTCAAATGTCATAGCCTTTGGGTAATATGTAAATTCACTCCGAATTCCTAGTACTGAATTCACATCTTCCATGCCAAATGTTTTTATACATTTCTTTAAAAATCTGCCCTCCTTTCTTATACTTCCATTTTTGGCACCACCAGACACATCTTCACTGCTGCAAATCAAATTCCGGTCCCCACCTGTAAGTAATATTCTGTTGTGAAGGGTGATTACTTCTCCCAGAATTTTCTTTAGCTCTATTGTAATCCTCCTCCCTTGCCAGTATATCCATAGTGTTACAAGTCTACCATTATTGTCTTTTTTTCCCTCTTCTATTACTATTGGAGCTCCTCTTGCAATTAATACAAGTACTCCTTTCTTCCTGTGCCCCAGGTATTCTGCTGAATAACCATCCTGAAAACCTTTCTTTATCAAATTTGCATATTCATTTATTTCCAAGTGTCTCTCTTTTAGCATAGCTATTTGCACTCTACATCTTTAAATATAATTCACTGTTCTTTATCTTTTGGATTTATCTGTGAGACCGTTAACGTTTAAAGACATTAAGGAAAGAGTCATATTTTTGAGGGATTATTATTCCCACCTTTTATGTATAACAGCTTTTTTGCTAAGTGTTTAGTTCCAGCTTTTGTGCTACAGGCATGCACTGTCAGGTTAATCTTTTATACAACTGTTTCATGTTATCTCCATTTGAGTCTGTATCACATCTTGCAGAACTTTTTGTTTTATTGAAAACCCTGAAATAAAAATATTTGCACATCCCCAATACCACCCTAAAACCTTCTAACTTCATAATAACACACAAAATGACGTATATCTTCAAATATTGAAGTCCCCCCCCAAATAGGTTCATAGGTAGGTACTAGGCTATCTGCCCGAGGGCATTTATAAGCCTAGCCAGAGTGTGTCTGCTTTCGCCGCCCATTGATTTAATTAATCCTCTGTCAAGCAGAGCCAATGAAGTGATCCCAGGGGTGTATTTTCTGTTACCCATCCACTCGTTAAGGTTTCTCTTGAAGAGTCTTAGTGAGGGGCTCTGCCTAATGTAGTTTGGATTTTTGTTCCAAAGCATGAGGAGTCTCTGTGACAGGAACCTATCCCTCCAACATGTTCTATTTATTGTTGTGGTGAGGTTTAGCTCACTAGAGCGCATGGCTCACAGTGACTTGGATTTCTTTATGTGGAGCAGGTCCATCAATTCTGAGTTGGACATGGCTTTGTAAGTCAGGCAGAGGTCACCTCTGAGTAAGCGATATGCCACTGAGTACAGCCGGTGTTTTTTCAGTTGAGCTGCATAGGACATATGTTTGAGGCCAGTAATCCTCTTGGTGAGGTACTTTTGTGGTCTTTCCAGATGTTGGAAGTGTCTTGTGAGGTACATCCCAACTGGAGCATTGTACTCTATGATGGGTCTAATGAGTGATGAGCAGAGGGGCACTATAACCTCTTTATTTCTAGATGCGAACCCTTTAGTAATTAGATGGGTCACATAGAAGGATTTCCTAACTACTTTGGCAATATGATTGTCAAAGGAGAGATTACTGTCTACCTGGGTCCCCAGATCTCTTATTACCTCTTCTGTATTAAGGGGGCTGCCATCTATGTGGTAATTCGTGGGTGTTTTGTTTTTCCCAAAGGGGATGACTATGCATTTTTTGGCATTTAGCTTGAGGCCATGACTTTGACACCAGGTGTCCATCTCAGTAAGGCCCTTTTGGAGGATGTCCTTGTCAGCCGGAGAGTCAGTTATGGCTCCCAGTTTGCAGTCATCGGCGAACTTGGTTAGCCATAGTCCTCCTGTGTTTGCCTGTGCTTCTGAGAAGTATATGCAGAACAGTAGGGGTCCCAGGACCGAGCCTTGTGGGACACCACTTGTGACTAGTTTAGAGTCAGACCTGGAGCTCGCTATTCTTACCGTGTGAGTTCTGTCTGTAAGCCAGTTGGCAACCCATCTCGTGACGTAGGGGTTTATGTTCAGGCTGGTGAGTTTTTCTGTAATACCCGAGTGGGGAATGGTGTTGAAAGCCTTGGCGCGAGGTCAAGGCAGGCTGTGTGAACCACCTTTGCCTTGTCTATGGTCTTGGTGACTGTCTCAAAGAAGTCAGCCAGGTTTAGTAGGCATGATCTTCCCTTAACAAAGCCAAACTGGGTCGGGTCAAGTGTTTGGAGGTTCCCAATGTCTTTGTTAATGAGTTCCATGATGATGCGCTCCATGGCCTTGCAGACCAGGCTAGTCAGGCTTACGGGGCGATAATTACCAGGGTCAGTTGTGGGCCCTCCTTTGTGGAGAAGAATAACAGTTGCTGTGTGCCATTCTATGAGCACGTAGCGTGTGGAGAGGCTGCGGTTGGACAGCATGTTTAGGTGGGGGGGTTATTTCGTTCTGTAGTTCGTGCAAGACGCAGCCTGGGACAACATCTGGTCCCATTGATGGTGTGTTTTTGGCTTTTGAAAGGGCTGTTTTCACCTGTGCGTCTGTGATTTTTGTGACACTAGACTTTTCCGGTATTGTTGTGGACCCTTTTGGTGGTGGGGGGGGGGGTGAAGTTTGCACTGAATCTATCTGCCAGGATGTTGGCAATATCAGTAGGTTCAGTATATTTTGTGCTGTTTTGCACTAGTTCAGCGCATATCTGCATGTTGCCACTTAGATTCTTAACATAGCTAAAGAAGGCTTTGTGGTTATCTTTTGAATCCTTGGCTATTTTTCTTTCGAATTTAGCTTTGGATAATTTCATGAGGGACCTTAGTTTCTTACTGATACTGATCAGGGATGTCTTTCCTCCTTGGGATTTGCTTTTTTTCTGAACTAGTTTCCTCCTCCTATTGTATAGCTTGTTTATGGCAGGGTTCCACCAAACTGATGTCCTTCTCTTAGAGGAGTGAGTCTTGGTTTTGCTAGGGATGGCATGATCCATGCATCCTTGTAGGTGCTCATAGAGTGCATTTGTAAAGGTTTTGCATCTTGGGCAACATTATCCTTCAGCATGGGGGCTGTGAAACTTACCACCTCTGTCTTAAGTAAGGTGAAGTTTGCTTTAGAAAAGTTTTTTTTTACTGTGGTTTCCTTAGTTGGGGGTGGTGGGGGTGATTAGTTTATGGTCTGATCTAACCAGTGACTGGTTGACCTCCAGTGTGAAACACCTGTTGCCCATGTTGATGATGACCAGGTCCAATATGTTTTCACCTCTGGTAGGGGAGTTTACCAGCTGATAAAGGGCGTTTCAGTTGATGAATTCCAGGAAGCGCTGGGACGGGGGGGTTTGTACTTGAGTAGTTTTCCCAGTGAATGGTAGGGTAATTGAAATTGCCCAATATCAGGGTGTTCGGTAGGACCTTCATGTTTTCCAGTGTCTCCAGAAAGGTGGAGTGGTGGTCATGGAGGGTGATCTGTAGCGGGCCACACTTTGCATTGCAGATTTGCCCGATGTTAGTTGCACATGGATGATCTCAGAGGTATCATGCTGCGCCACTAACCTGGAGGTGTAGGTATCCTTGAGGAATATGGATGCACCCCCTCCTTTTGTGTTTCAATCCATGTTCTGTAGCTAAAACGTGTGGTATGAGTTGTAGCCCGGTAGTGCTGGTGTGCTCTCTGGAGCCTTGAACCAGGTTTCAGTTACTGCACAGATGTCCATTTGTGTTTCAATCCATGTTCTGTAGCTAAAATGTGTGGTATGAGTTGTAGCCCGGTAGTGCTGGTGTGCTCTCTGGAGCCTTGAACCAGGTTTCAGTTACTGCACAGATGTCCATGTTCTCCATACTGAGGAATGCTTTGAGCGCGTGCATTTTGAGATTTAAACTCCTGGCGTTGAGTAGCATAACCCTCAGATTTTTGTTAATTGTGCTGTTTACGGAGGTGGGTTTGACTTTTGAGCCTTGTCTACAAAAGGCACTATGGGGGCAGCAAGAGCCTTGGCCAGTATTCGAAAGCCTAGGGGTGACAGGTGCAAGCCGTTTCTTGCGAAGCAACGCAGCTTGTCGAGCATGTCATCCCAGGCTGACAGACACTTGATCCCCTTTGAATGACACCAGAAGCTTAGCCAATTGTTGAAATTTATCATTTTTTCCTTTATACTGAGGTATCATTCTTGCTAAGGGCAGGATGCTACTCAGGGTCAGGGTCATACCAGTGTGGGCTAAATGATCAGAGAGCTCTTCCATGTCTCTTTTCATGTAGTCCAGGGAGGTATGTCTCAGGTCATTCACACCAACAAGAACAATGACAGAGTCATATTTGTACTTGTCTGGAGTGACCTGAGTGCTTGTGTTATGTGGCCGATTCTGGCTCCCGACAGGCAGCTAATAGTAACCTTCTGCTTGTCCAGCCTAGTGAGTGGGACGTCAGTGTGCGTGACTGTAGAGTCACCTATTACTAGTGTGTTAGGTATGTTATTTTGCCTTGATTTTGTGTTTTATGTGTTGTCTGGTTTGTGATGAGAGGTGCAAGTTGTTTGGGTGTCTGCTTTGGAGGTCTCTGATGCTTTTGCAGGTTTTTATTTAGAGCTTCGGAGTATAATTTTGTGTATTTGTGTATTTTTTGCCAGTGCTGTTTTAGTAGATCTGTGTGCAGCTGGAGGTCTGGTGCAAGTGTTAACCTTCTCCTATTGACTGTCTGTTCCAGTCTTGGGTGGAGACAGCTTAGCTTCCAGTTTGGCTGTATAATTGCATCTCTCACATATGTTAGTGTTTTGTGGTAGGAGGAGAGGGTTGTCTGTGTACATAAGGCAGTTGTAACATTGCCTCAGGATACCCAGATTCACCAGCTGGACTGGAGAGTACACCTGAAATTGCCCTTTGGTCATGCCTGAATGGTAAGGTGAACTACTTAGTCGCTTGGTTGGTGAGGGGTGAATAAAAACCCTTGCCCTGCTGGGCAGTCAGTATCTAGGTATATTAGTGCTTGCTATTAGGTCTGAGCAAGTGCTGGGCTGTAGGATGCTTTTTGAGTGCTTAGGTTGAGAGTTGGACTAGTTTCAAGGGAAAAACTGAAGAGGAGACTTAGTGGAGCCGGGAATAATTTAACCTTAGCTAACCGGAGCTGCCCTGTGTGAAAACCATGCAAACGTGGTTTTTATAGTAGGGAAATGAAAGAGATAGAAATTAGCCCAAAATTACCAATAAACTACTAACTTCTGGGTTGGAACTGCTCCTCCAGAGACAGATAGGTTGTTCAAAGCTCCCCTGTCTCACAGGTGAACAGAGAAACTTCCTTCTATCCAAGTAAGGTATGGATAACTCAGAAACTAGTATCACAGCTCTGAATTCAGCACTAGCCTGAAAACTGGACTATACTAGCTTAGATGGGCAGGAAACAAGGAATTTTTTTGTTTTTTTTTAAAAGATAGGGCAAAAACAGTAACAAATACATTTAAAACAGTTTTAAACGACTGCAAACTATCAGAAAAGGCACTTCAGTGTGTAGTCTACAACAGTTAAACAAATTATTTAAACAAAAAACTTTTTAAAAGTGCAGGCAGTCAAGTAAGTACAATATGTGAAAAAACAAGCTTTTAAATCACAATAAATGCTGGAAAATCTGAGTTTAGGTGGAAAACGGTTAAGTACAGCAAGAAAGTACAGAAAACTGATACTTAATCACTCCAAAGTCTCTCTTCTAAGCTAGAAGGCTTGTATCAGTTTAAGGCTTTCTAGTCCTACCCAGTAGGTTAGTTACAGTAAAGATGGGAAACAAGTGCCGATGTGGTCTTTTAAACCAGAAAGTTGAATGAGACGGACAAACTGTCCAAATGATCAATAAACTACAATTTCTGGGCCAAGAACCTCTCCTCTCGTGGTAGACAGGCTACCTAGTGCTTACC
The DNA here is from genome assembly GCF_019279795.1 of Protopterus annectens. NCBI lineage: Eukaryota > Metazoa > Chordata > Ceratodontiformes > Protopteridae > Protopterus > Protopterus annectens. The sequence continues at coordinate 691,909,912 of NC_056727.1, forward strand.
ACTCCCACTGATAAGCTGGAAGGCTTTCCTCCAACACAGAAAGGCCTGCGAGCCTCAGAAGCTTACCAACAGTCCTGGATACAGCAACTCTGTATCTGGACTAGGCTAGTTACAGGGAAGGTGGGAAACAAGCGCAAGTGCAGCTTTCAAACCAGAAAGTTGAAAGAGATGGAACCAAAACTCACTCTTTCCATGGAGGATAGGCTAAACTGTGAGCTTTTGCCGGTTAAGACCTGCATGCTATCAACTTGAACGCATAAGTGAAGCTAAGTAACTTTTATCTGCACTTTTTAAAGTAATTTGTTTGTGTTGCATTGAGGAATATCTAGCTGGAAGCTGTGACTCTGTTTTTCAGTAGGTTCCCACCCACTCTCCCTGTTTTTGTGTTGGTGGTAATCTTGGTGGCTTTGAAACTGCCCACCCCTCTTATAAATTTGCACTTGGATACTCCTCCTGGGCCCATCTCATTTGCTCACTCAAAAAAAAAAAAAAATGTATCTGCTTTTACTGTATTTGTGTCTCTTCCTACATTATTTTGCTTTTGCGTCATCTTAAAAGTACTCAGTTGTATTTATTACTGCTTGGTGTAACTCACTCTAAACCTTTTAGTTTAAGCACCTGGGCTTCAGACCAGTTGTTTTACATTAAGAAGGTTTGTGCTCTGCACTGTAGTGGCAGGACAGGTAGCTTACATCCTTCTGGGAACTGATTTGAGGGCTCAGTGTTTGTTATTCTAAAAGTGTATTAATTCTGGTTTAAGCACTTGGGCTTCAGGCCAGTTATTTTACTTTAAGAGGGTTCGTGGTCTGCACTCTTGTGGGAGGAGAGGCTGGACTCTGCCCTTCTGAGCTGGGAATTTCTGGTTAAAGGCTTATAGTGCCTGCATATTTGAACTGCTTCTTACTAAATTGGTACACCTTGTTTGCTGTAGCATAGACTAGATCCAGTCCTGCTGAATCTAGCTTTGTTTGTATAACTTGAGCACTAATCCAGGCATTCTTTAAAGTATTCAGTTGTATTTATTACTGCTTGGTAGTAACTTGATTAAAGTGTAGCTATCAATCTAAGTCTTTTGGATTAAGCACTTGGGCTCAGACCAGTTGTTTTACATTAGGGAGGTTTGTGGCTTGCACAGTGGTGGCAGGACAGGTAGCTTACATCCTTCTAAGTTGGGAACTGCTGATTGAGGGCTCAGTGTCTGTTATTCTAAAAGTGTATTAGTTCTGGTTTAAGCACTTGGGCTTCAGGCCAGTTATTTTACATTAAGAAGGTTCGTGGTCTGCACTCTTGTGGGAGGAGAGGCTGGACTCTGCCCTTCTGAGCTGGGAATTTCTGGTTAAAGGCTTATAGTGCCTGCATATTTGAACTGTTTCTTACTAAATTGGTACACCTTGTTTGCTGTAGCATAGACTAGATCCAGGCCTGCTGAATCTAGCTTTGTTTGTATGCTTGTTTGCTTGTTATTTCCTGAAACGCTAATTCCACCTAAAACGCGGCTTTTCAGCGCTTCTGTGGATCCCTAGTGACATCTGCATTGCTTACTGTACTTATTGCCTTGTTTCACTTGAAAGAAAGTTACTGTTTGTCATTTTTGCATTTAAGTTACCTGTAACACATTGCATTTAAGTTACCTGGCACTTGCTCACTAAAGCAATTATATAAGTCAGCACTAAAAAATTAAAAGCACTACGCCCTCACAAACTCCCCTTGAGTACCTTGTTCCCCATTGGCCCTTTTTTTCAATTATAAAGGAATTCCCAATACTATTCTAGCATGTCCAAAGGTCAGTTGCCAATCTCCTCTCCGGTCCAGCTGGCGAATCTGGGAATCTTGAGGCAATGTTACAACTGCCTCATGTACACAGACAACCCTCTCCTCCTCCCAACAAATTCCAACACGTGAGAGATGCAACCATATAGCCAAACTGGAGGCTAAGCTCTCTCAACTCAGTACTGGCGAAACCTGTCAGGAGGAGAAGGAAACCACACTCACTATAATTCCAGTCTCACTTAGACCTACCACGACAGCAAACCAAACACATAAACACACAAAAACATACTCGGAGGCTCTAAATAAAAATCTGCCTAAGCAGCAGAGACCTCCAAAGCAGACACCCAAGCAACCGCTACCCCAAAACAAAACACGTGCAACACACAGCTCACAAAGCCAGTGTGCCGAACAGTTATAGCCCTTAAGGCTAAACAACACACCTGATACACTTGTAATAGGTGACTCTATCGTCAGGCACACTGACGTCCCACTCACCAGGCTGAACAAGGAGATGTTCACGGTGAGCTGCCTGTCGGGCGCTAGGATCCGCCACATAACACAAGCACTCAGGTCACTCCAAGGCAAGTACAAATATGACTCAGTCGTTGCCCATGCTGTTGTGAATGACCTGAGACGTACCTCCCTGGACTACATGAAAAGAGACATAGAGGAGCTCTCTGAGCATGTGGCCCAGGCCGGTATGACCCTGACCTTGAGTAGCATCTTACCCTCACCAAGAATGATGCCACAATATGAAGACAAGATGATCAAGTTCAACAATTGGCTTAAGTATTGGTGTCATTCAAAGGGGATCCAATGCCTGTCAGCCTGGGATGACATGCTCGACAAGCCACAATGCTTCGCTAGGGACGGCTTGCACCTGTCACCCCTGGGCTTTCGGATATTGGCAAAGGCTCTTGCTACCCCCATAGTGCCTTTTTTAGGTAAGGCTCAAAAGACAAACCCACCTCCATAGGTATCACAAGGGATAAGAAACTAAGAGTAATGCTACTCAACGCCAGAAGTCTAAACCTCAAAATGCATGCACTCGAAACTCTCCTTAGCATGGAGAACATCGATATCTGTGCAGTAACAGAAACCTGGTTCAAGGCTCCCGAGAGCACCCCAGCACTACCAGGTTTTATACCTCATACCATGCTTTCCGGCCCCAAAACTTGGACCTAACCAGAAAAGGAGGGGGAGTATCAATATTCGTCAAAGATACCCACACCTCCAGGTTGGTGGCACAGCACGAAGCATCACGGACTATCCATGTGCAACTAACAGTGGATAAAACTGCCTTCTAGTTTATAGCCTGCTACAGACCACCCTCTCAAACCCAGGAACCCCACTCGGCCTTCCTGAGAACACTGGAAAATAGGAAGGTCTCTCCAAACACCATTATTTTGGGCGACTTCAACTACCCAAACGTAGACTGGGAGCATTACTCTAGCTCCAACACCATCGCTCAAAGGTTCCTAGAATTTATAAACTCAAATGCTATGGAACAACTTGTTACCACTCCCACAAAAGGGGAAAACATACTGGACCTGATCATCACCAACATGGGGACTCTATGCTCCAGACCAGAAGTGTATCCCTCACTGGTAAGATCAGACCATAAACTAATCTCACTGGATATTCACATCCCAACCCCACCCCCTGCCCAGAAAACCACAGTGAAAAACTTCTTTAAAGCAAATTTCACACTCCTCAAAACCGAGGTGGAATCCTTCAAAGCCCCTGGGCCTGTGGAAAATACGGCCCAGAACGCAGAATCCTTTATAAACGCATTCTATGAACACCTTCAGGAATGCATGGATCATGCAATCCCAAATAAAACCAAGACCCAATCCTCCAAAGGCAGACGTCCTGTCTGGTGGACCCTAGCCATAAACAAACTATACAATAGAAGGAGGAAGCTACTACATGATAGAGCAAAATCCCAAAAAGGGAAGGCATCTCTGATCAGTGTTAGCAAAAAACTACGGGCACTCATAAAATCGTCTAAGGCCATCTTCGAGAGAAAAATTGCACAGGACACTAAGGATAATCACAAGGCTTTCTTTAGTTATGTTAGGAACCTGGGTGGGAATTCCCAGATATGCTCAGAATTAGTCCAAAATGACAGAAAATACACCTAGCCCACAGACATTGCCAACATCCTAGCTGACAGGTTCAGCGCAAACTTCTCCCCCCCCCCTCCCCACCAAAAGGGCACATATCTATCCCAGCAGAGTGCTGCCCCCCTGACATCTCAGATGCTCAGGTAAGAGCCGCCCTCTCCAAAGCAAAAAACACAGCATCAATGGGACCAGACAGTGTCCTGGGCTGCGTCCTACATGAACTCCAAAAGAGCTAAACCCAAACATAAAACTACTGTTCAGTCTCAGCCTTACCACAGGATATGTACCCAAAGAGTGGCGTAAAGCAACAGTGGTCCCTCTCCACAAAGGTGGTGCCTCAACGGATCCTGGAAACTATCGCCCCCTAAGCCTGACTAGCTTGGTCTGCAAAGCTATGGAAAGGATCATCATGGACCTCATAAAAAAAGATATTGGAGACCTACAGACACTGGATCCTACCCAGTTCGGCTTTGTTAAGGGCAGATCCTGCCTCTTAAACCTGGTCGATTTCTTTGAAACAGTCACCAAGGCCATTGACGAGGGGATGGTGGTCCACACAGCCTGCCTGGACCTCGCAAAATCCTTCGATACAATACCCCACTCAGGCATTATAGATAAGCTCACCAGCTTAAATTTAAACCCCCTATGTCACTAGATGGGTTGCAAACTGGCTCAAGGACAGAACCCACATGGTTAGAATTGCTGGAGCCATGTCAGACTCCAAACCAGTTACAAGTGGCGTCCACAAGGCTCAGTCCTGGGGCCTCTCCTGTTCGGTATATATTTCTCGGAGGTACAGGCCAACACGGAAGGACTGTGGCTGACCAAGTTCGCAGATGACTGCAAACTGGGCGCTATAATCGACTCTTCAGCCGACACAAGCATCCTCCAAAAGGGCCTCATAGAAACAGACAACTGGTGCCAGAGCCATGGCCTCAAGCTAAACGCCAAAAAAGTGTATATAGTCATCCCCTTGGCAAAAACAAAGTGCCCACAAATTACCACATAGGTGGTAATCCATTAAGTACGGAAGATGTAATTAGGGACCTGGGGACCCAAGTTGATAGCAATCTCTCATTTGACAACCACGTGGCCAAAGTGGTTAGAAAAACATTTTATATAGCCCACCTAATCATGAAGGGATTCACATCAAGATCTGGGGAGGTCATCATGCCTCTTTACTCATCCCTCATCAGGCCCATAATTGAGTACAATGCCCCTTTTGGGATGTACCTTACCAGACACCTGCAGCAACTGGAAAGACCCCAAAAGTACCTCACCAAGAGGATCAAAGGTCTCAAACAGATGCAATATGCTGCCCGGTTAAAGAAACTCCAGCTCTACTCAGTGGCATACCACCTGCTCAGAGGCGATCTGTGCCTGATGTATAAAGCCATGTCAAACCCGGAATTAATGGACATGCTGCACCTCAGAAAATCCAAATCCCATCGAGCTACGCGCTCGAGAGACTTGAACCTCAGCACTGAAATAAATAGGACATGCTGGAGGGACAGATTCATAACCCAGAGGCTCCCTTCACTCTGGAATAAAATCCCAGTCCAGGTTAGGCAGAGTCCCTTATTGACTCTCTTCAAGAGGAATCTTGATGAGTGGATGGGGGATCGTAGGTTTACCCCGGGTATCACTTCTGTGTCACTGTTAGACAGAGGCACAGTATACTAACCTCGAAAAAGGGCATAGCAAAATTAATTTAAAATGGGTGGCGAAAGCCAAACACAGTCTGGCTAGGCTTATAAATGCTCTAGGACAGATAGCCTAGTATGAACCTATGAACCTAGTGCTTACCACTCCCACTGATAAACTAGAAGGCTTCCCTCCAACACAGAAAGGCTTGGCGGGCTCAGAAGCTTGCTAACAATCCTGGATACAGCAACTCTGTAACCGGACTAGGCTAGTTATAGGAAAGGCAGGAAACAGTCGCAAGTGTGGCTTTCAAACCAGAAAGTTGAAAGAGATGAAAAAAATCTGTACCTGCACTAGACTAGTTACAGGAAAGGCAGGGAACAAGTACAAACACAGGCTTTTAAACCAGCAAGTTGAAAGAGATGGAAAACCGCCCAAATGACCAAATAAACTACAATTTCTGGGCCAAAACTCACTCTTCCCGTGGAGGATAGGCTAGCTAGTGCTTACCACTCCCACTGATAAGCTAGAAGGCTTCCCTCCAACATAGAAAGGCTTGGGGGGGCTCAGAAGCTGACTAACAATCCTGGATACAGCAACTCTGTAATTGGACTAGGTTAGTTATAGGAAAGGTGGGAAACAGGCGCAAGTGCGGCTTTCAAACCAGAAAGTTGAAAGAGATGGAAAAAAACTGCTCATACAGCCAATAACTACAATTTCTGGGTCAGGGACCACTCCTCTTGTGGTAGATAGGCTACCTGATACTTAACACTCCCACTGATAAGCTAGAAGGCTTCCCTCCAACACGGAAAAGCTTGGGGGGCTCAGAAGCTTAGAAAGAGTCATGGATACAGCAGATCTGTACCTGGACTAGACTAGTAACAGGAAAGGCAGGAAACAAGCCCAAACACAGGCTTTTAAATCAGAAGGTTGTAAGAGATGGAAAAGCTTCCCAAACGGCCAATAAACTATAATTTCTAGGCCAGAAACCACTCTTCCTGTGGTAGATAGGTTACCTAGTGCTTACCACTCCCACTGATTAGCTAGAAGGCTTCTCTCCAACACAGAAGGGCTTGGCGGGGCTCAGAAGCTTACCAACAGTCCTGGATACAGCAAGTCTGTATCTGGACTTGACTAGTTACAGGAAAGGCAGGAAACAAACTTAGATTTTTTTTTTGGGTACAGAAAAGCAGCTAAAACAGCAGTAAATACAATTCAAATTGCAGTGGAGGTCACCACACCTGAGTGTGTAGCAACACTACAGCAAATACAGTTCAAATAAATGCAATTAAATTAACAAATGACTAAAAAACAAGTGCAGAAGGCAGTAAATTAGAAGGCAACTAACAAGCAGTAATAAGTGCAGAGTAAGAGCGACTGAACAGATAGCACGCAGAAGAGCAATTAAGAGTAGCTGAATAAAATATATATATATATATATATATATATATATATATATATATATATAGTGTCTTTCGTATTTTCACGGTTAGGGGTCACCACAGCGGAACTCTGGTCCACTAATGATTGGCAGTAGATTTTTATGTGCCAAGTTGCCAGCCCTGACACACACCACTACCACCACCACAGTCAATAATATATATATATATATATATATATATATATATATATTTTTTTTTATTTTTTTATTTATTTATTTATTTATTTTTTGGGGGGAGGGAATAGAGCAGGATTAAGAGGCTACAGGGGTTGTCCTTTCCAAATGCTCTCTTTGTACACAGTAGGAGTGCCTGAAATTAGAATATGATCTCACTGAACTCAGTTGAGTGAGCAAATGAGATGGGTCCAGAAGGAGTATTCAAATACAAATCTACAAGAAGGGCGGGCAATTTCAAAGTCACCAACATTAACACCAAAACAAGAACAGGGAGGGTGGGTAGAGAGACAGCCACAACTACAGCTGAGTTAATATTCAATGAAAAACACAAATAAATAAATTAAATACAGTACTATATGAAAAAGAGCAGATAAGTGTACTTAAATTCACTTGTACATCCAGTTGATTTCAGGTAGATGTTAGTCGGCCAAAGCTCAGATATTAAGCAGAGATAACTCAGAATGTACCACTTATCTAAGGCTGGATAGAATATCAGTGATGTGGTGAAACTACTCCCCACTGCTATCAATGGCTACACAGAAATTCTAACAAGTACTCTGTAGAGAGACGGTCACAACTTCATTTGAGTTAATATTCAGTGAAAAACACAAATAAATTAAATACAGTACTATATGAAAAAGAGCAGATAAAAGTGTACTTAAATTCACTTATACATCCAGTTGATTTCAGGTAGGTGTTAGCCAGCCAAAGCTCAGATATTAAGCAGAGATAACTCAAAATGTACCACTTATATAAGGCAGGACAGAATATCAGTGATGAGGTGAAACTAGCCCCCACTGCTATCACTGGCTACAAAAAATAGTATTATAAGTTCCAAACTGACAGCCCTTATGGCTTGTCCTTTTTTTGGTGTTTCATAAGTATAGGGGGTCCTTGCATATTAATCCTTCTTTTATGCCCAAGGTGGTGAATGAGTTGTTCTTGAATCAGTCTATTCATTTGCCCACTTTTTTCCTTCTCCGTATTCTGCTAATGAGAAGGTGCTGGCGCACATTGGATATACATAGACAACTAAGATCTAATTTTGATAAGACTATCAGGAAATCGGATCAACTTTTTGTTTCCTTTCATTGTAGGTCCTTAGGATTAGCCGTGTTCAAGCAGACTATTTCTTTGATTTCTAAAGCCATTTCTTTTTGTTATTCCTTTCATAGTAAAAGTCTTTCTTCCTCTTTTAAGGCTCATTGTAGTAGTGCTTTGGCCTCTTCTGGTGCTTTTTTCAAGGGTTTTCTGTTCTTGAGGCAGCTACTTAGACTTCTGTACCATTACCAAGCACAACAATTTGGATGAGATTTCCAGAGCTAGAGGTGGTATTGCTAGGGCCATCGTTCATGGCTTCCTAGAGAGCTCTGCTGGTCCTTTCCCCCTCTCTTTTTCCTAAGCTTTGGCACTCTCCCTATTGTAATGAATACTGCAACAGTAAAATGAAAGGACATAGTACCGTTATGTAAAATCTTACCATAACTGCAGGTGTCGTCCTTTTCACTGCTGCAGTATTCACTCCCTCCTTCCTCACTCTAACCCGTTTCTCTTCTGGATAGACTGAATACCTCTTTTTTCCTTGGAATGGTGTTCCTACTGGGGCTGTCATTTCTGAGGCTGGTATGTCTGGATGTCACCTTTATGCGCTCAGCTTCGCTAGGCGCATGTGCATGACGTATGGCATACCTTAAAGCAACCTAAAGGCTTTGGTGCACTGACCAGACATTGGGGCACCCTTGGCAGTGGATCCCAATTGTAATGAATACCGCACCAGTGAAGAGAAGGACATCTACCATTATGGTAAGATTTTATGCAACTGTACTGTTTGTTGCTAATGTACAGTTGGTTGGGGTTTCAGGATGAGTACACTCTTTTTCTTCATTCTGACTACTGGTTTCCCTCCATAGGGTTATCCAGTCAACAGTCAGGGTGAAGTTTTTGGAGGGAGCAGAACTTTGAGAAGCTGGTTGTTGTATCCTGAGGAGGATATAAACCATATAGCCTAAAGGCTTATGTAGCAGTGAAGAATGTGAGGGTCTACTGTTACGGGTAGGTGCAACATACACGACTGTACCTTTTTCTCCATATTCCGTCTAGTTTTTGTTAGTTGACTGGCGTTTAAATCATGACTGAAATGCAGGCATCTATGACATTATCTAGACTGCTTGTCAAACGTCTTTCACCAGTGTCTGGCTAAGCACTTTCCAGTTTAAAATGCTGTTATTTTTGAATGGTAATGTAGTCATTTAATCTAAAAGGATGTGAAATTTCTTATGCTGACATTAATTTTATACTGCAAATTGAACAATTGTTACTATGGTGCATTGCTGGCTTTATCTCCTTAAAATCCTGATGGACATGCATCTTCACTCTTAAACACCTTTATTGAATTAATCTTTGGTTTCGGTGACTGTTTGCATGTTTTTTTTCAGTTGGATGTTCATTTGTTCAGGAATGTGGTTTATTGGCCACTAAATATCTTAAAGCATTTCATTGCAGATATTACTTCCAGCCTTGAGTGTATTTCGTGGAACTCTTTTGTTATGCTTTGTCATATTTTCAGAAAGCACTATAAAAATGATAATTTGTATCATGTTTGTGTATTGTTTTTTTATCTATGCATGGCCTTAGGTGAATTGTTGTCACCAGTTTCATCTGAAGCTATGGAGGAAGGAGTAGTAGAAGAACCTGGATCTTCAACAGGGGATTCTGATGATTCTCTCCAGCCTTCGTCTTCAATTCCTTTAGTAGAAGCAATAGATGAGCCATTAACTCCTGATATTACAGGTTTGTATTTAGATACAGAGATCTATAAGCTTAGTGTTTTGGTTTTATAAAATTTGATTTTGCAGAAGGGGTTTGCTTTTAGTGGTGCAGAAATGTAACTCTAGTATTGTGGAAGAACTCGTTAAGAGCCTTGTTTTCTGTAGGAAATGGTTCTGCTGTTTTTGGAACCTCTGTGTGGTGTTACGTAATTATGTCATATTACCGGGGTATTTTTCCTCCTAAATAGGGAACAGTTTACCCAAGTGCCGAAAAGATGTTGTATGTGTATTTCTTGCTTTCTCTGTATTGAATTTGTGTACTTTGAGTGCTTGGTGTATTTCATACAATCACCCAGCGATACTTCAGTTCTCTACAAACTTTTTTTTTTTTTTTTTTTTTATTATTCAGTAGGATGCATGCACACATAGGTCTGTAATGGGGGGTTACTGTACTTGATCACACTGTTTTTGTCCAGGTGCTTTTCTGGTCTTAAGAGTACACATGATGTAGCTCTTCTGATGGAGCTGTAGCTAGATTGTTGGGACACTGGTCACGACCTCTGTTTAGCAGCCCCCAGGCAAGAGAGAGAGAGTGTCCTGTTTCAGGAGGGGGTGTGCAACAGTGGGTGTTGGACAAAAATGACACTAAAGTAAGTGGAGTAAAATAAAGACATCCAAAGATGCAACTGTTTTCAATACATATTTGTAATATTAGCATTATTCTAATATTGAGATTCATTTCTCAATAATGATAGGTCTTGCATTATAGAGTAGGATGGTATATCAAATGAGACATGATTTGGTAGGCGTACATAATACAGTGAAACCTTTACTGTAGAAATCGGTTATTAAATAAAGTTAAAAAATGTATGAACATTTTACATTTGTTTTTCCATGTTTACATATGAAGTGTAATAATGCTATTTTGTTGGTTATATATGTAAGTAGTGGTGTTAGTAAAATTTATATTAAAATGTGGTGGGTAATTTGATGCCTTCCAGGGAATTAAATTTATTTGGTAAAGTAGTTGTGAATATAACCAATATTGTGTTGTTCATGTTAGCTAAACAAGGTTAATATGAAGGCAACATGAAGTACATCTCACTGTGTTATAACTAACTGGAAGCCATCAAGCTTATTATTAGGCATCCCTAGGTAGTGGTAATTACTTGTACACAGTATTATGGCATGCAGTCTTGCCAATCATAGTTGCCATCTAACATGCACAGTTTTGTAGAATAACACTGTTTTGAAATATTGTGAAAATGTGATATGCATAATTTGTACATAACAGCAGTGTGATACCCACTCTTGCCATACATCATTGGAAAGCATTTGAAAAGGCTAAGAGTTTACTTACTGATATTTTGGATCTGTCTTGCATGCTTAAAAAATGTAACTCTTTAACCATAAAACTACTAATTTTTGGCAGTTAAATGCTGGTTTTCCTTCATAAATCTGGAGTATAAATTTAGTGTCACAGGAAGTGTTTTCGATATTAACACCAGTGCATATCCCATTTTGTGATGAGCAACTTTCATATTTTTGCATTTGTTGTAATTTGCATCACTTCTGAAAAATTGCTAATAATATGATATATGATCTCAGTAATGGATCTGGGAGAAAGCCTGTCAGGTATTAAGCATTTTCTTAAGAGATTTCCAGAAGCAAGGGCCTCCAGTTGCTCATGTCTGATGTATTTAATACTACAGCAGATGCCTAAAAACTAGTCAAAAAAATAATTATAATCAGAATAAATAGAAATAAGCTGAAAATTATCAAAATTAAAAGCTAGATTGTACAAATGATTATTGAGGAACCCATAAAACTGAGTAGCATGGAGGGATTTTGTCAGTCATTTGGAAAGGTGGTTTCAGGGAGTGCGGGAGCCTGGTACCAAAAGGTACAAATACTGGACGTCTCGATTCATGTTATAGAAACCTATAAGCAACTCTCAGGAAGATGAATGTAGGGCCATAACTGCACAGTAGGGGACTGAGAGTGGCTTAAAATACTGGGGATCCAGGTCACATAATGCTAAGAAAACAGTAAGATTTTAAAGGTGATATAAAGTTAAATATAAGACCCATTGCAGACTCTGCAAAACAGGGTTAATATGAAAGCAAATGAAGGATATCAGTAACTTTGTTATAACTATCTGGAAACCATCAAGCTTATTGTTAGTCATCTCTAGGTAGAGGAAAATACAGTAATTGAAATGTGAAGACAAAAGGGCATACACCACCACTGAGGGGGGCCCTCAGGAGGGAGAAGGTGGTTGATTCGAGAGATGTTACAAAGAAAGAAATAGTGATGTTCATCGTGTTTCACTGTTGCAGTCATTGCAATTGGGTTACCCTGCTGGCAGGCTACCCGCAGTCGGCCCGAGTTCCAAAGTCTAGGTCTGGCATCGGTTGCTGTCGCCTCCTCCCTGACGTCAGTTCACCAGGGGTATAAAAGATGCAGCCAAAGTCATTTTCTTCAGTCTTTCTTGCCATGTGGTGCCCGAAGCAAAATCAGTTGGCAAGTGCTGGTAGGCCGACTCCTCTGAGATTTTCAAATTCGAATTTCAGATCCGAAGTCTTCATTAAAGTGAAGTACCCCATTGGGGAAACTTTTTTCTTGCTCCAGACCGATGTCAGAAAAAGTTAATAATTGTATTTCTTGTGGGAAGCAAATACCTCATAAGGATTTTCATTCTTACTGTAATCCTTGCCTAAGCCCTGACCACGACGTTGCTAGTTGTTGGTTTTGTGCTAGATTTAACCAATACACTATTAATTGTCCGTACGATTTTGCATTTCATTACTTTGGCAGAAGATTCAATTATATAATGCCGTCATAACAGCTGATTACCGGAGTTTACAAAAAGCGCAAAGAAAAAGAAAAGGACAGGCATCCGAGGTCCAAAACCAACGACGAGGCTTCTGTTAGGCCTGTCGCCGGTTCTCAATGAGGCACTTTCGCAGCCCCTGATGCCCGCTACCTCAGAGCCACAGGACGCTTCCGACTCCCACGTGGAGCCAACTAGGCCGCTGGAAACTCAAGGTATTGGACACTTGGAAAATATTCCCTCAGATGGGTCCAGAGCCACTGAGCAGGCATTGGCTTCTGCGGGTGTTTTCAGGCCTACACAGTTAGATGTAAAGCCACCTTCAGCTTCAAAGGCAAAGACTAAAGCAGCTCTAAAGACAAAGAAACAAGTACAGCATTCTCCTGGACAGGCCTCCATGCCTAAAAAACAGATGCTTAAAATGGCCGAAGACCTAATTACTTTGATCAGGGGTTCTCATCCCCCTCTTGATAAGCGTCGGTACGATTTTGCATTTCATTACTTTGGCAGAAGATTCAATTATATAATGCCATCGGAACAGCCGACTACCGGAGTTTACAAAAAGCGCAAAGAAAAAGAAAAGGCAAGAGATAGAATATGAATCTTCAGATCAGGTATCCATTTCTTCTGATTCCTCTTCTGAACAGGAATATTCCCTTCCTCCCTATGAGGATTCTGATGCTGAAGAATCTATCCCTTCAGCCTCACCTCCTGAGGATTATTCTTTTGGGGAAACCCTGCATACTATGAGGGAGCATTTCCACTGGGAGAGCTAAGAGTACTCAGAATCCAAGAAAAGGCTCAGAGATTTCCCTTTATTACCCCAGGTCAGGCTCCTTGCTATTCCGCCTGATTTAGACATTGTAGATGATGTATTTTCAGAGTCCGGTCTGTCTCCTGACTTTTTACCACTGGCCCCTGTTAAGCCAGGCAGATACGACAGGGTTCCTGATTCTCATAAATTTCTTTACAAAAACCCTGCTGCTGACCCAGAAACTATATCTCAGAATCCCAAGGGGGTCAGTGCTTCCACTGCAAAAAAACTTATCCCCTCTGATAGGGGATTCTAGGGCCGTGGACAGATGGGGTAAAAAGATTTATACTTATGCTGCCTTGGCTGTAAGAGCTTTAAATTGTCAGTTTCATATGCTTAAATATCAGCAATATCTTATGTTACAGCTTAAACTGAAAATTTTGACAAATTCAGAATGCGCAGAAAACAAAGAAATGCAGGATTTATTGCATGCAGCTGAACAAGTGGGAAAGCATACTTTGCAATGTGGTTTTGATTCTCTAGAGGCCTCCTACAGGGCCGCAGTTACAGGTTCTGTCATTAGGAGGCATGCTTGGTTAAAAGAACAGAATGTTAAAGCAAAGCTATTAGATGCTCCATTACAACATGATACCTTGTTTGGTGTTAAAGCAGAAGAGGTGTTGAAGAAAATGGAGGACAAAGCTAAATCTATGCAAACAGTAAAGGATTTCTTACAGGTACAGCCTCCCAGATTTAGCAGGAACTGACCTACAAGTAATTGGTCCTTTCCAGTGTCAGACAGGCCACAAAGAGGCAGATACAGACGCCCCAGAGGCAGATCACAGCCCCAAGGCTCATACAGGCCTAAACAATGGGGTGCTTCTACATCCAAAAACGGAGAGGAAAAATCATAGCCATACAGGAAACAGTCTCATTGACTTACCCCTGCCAGCACCAAGCACTTATCTTCTGGCAGCTCCTTTGGGAGGAAAACTAGCACTTTTTTCACAAAATTGGCACATGATCACCCAGGAGAAATGGGTCTTAAAATATCGTATCTCAAGGCTACAGGTTCCACTTTCACACCCTGCCAAGGCCAAACGCTATGCCAGACCTGCCATGCAATCAATGGGCAGAGGCACAAAAACAAGTTTCATCCCTCATGGACATGAGAGCCATTCAGCAAGTATCACAGCAAGAGCAGGGACAAGGATTTTACTCAAGGCTATTCTTGGTACCCAGAAAGGACAAAGCCTGGAGACCAGTACTGGACCTGTCTATCCTAAACACATTCCTGGATATTCCAAAATTCAGAATGTTAACTCTGCAGCAGCTTCTGCCCATGCTGGGCAAGAAAGCTTGGCTTGTGACTTTAGACCTAAAAGAGGCATACCTGCATGTCCCAATCAGACAATCATGCAGAAGATACCTCAGATTTATAGCTGGCTCAATGCACTACCAATTCTCTGCACTGCCCTTTGGCTTATCTACTGCGCCCAGGGCCTTCACAAAATGCCTGGCACCAGTAATTGTATTTTGCAGACAGAGGAATACAAATATATCCTTACTTGGACAACTGCCTTATTCAAGCAGAGAGCAAGGACATCCTACTACAGCATCTGGCGTTTGTAAAAAGATTACTAACAGGTATAGGGTACACAGTAAACGAAAGGAAATCAAAGCTCGTGCCCTCTAAAGAGATAATATTCCTGGGTGCAAGCTTAAATACAACTGCCCAGATGGCTTATCTCACGCCAGACAAACATAGACAACTGACTTCTTGCTTCAAAATGTTGGCAACAAAGACCCAGTTATCTGCAAGAAAAATTCTGCAGGCTTTGGGCTTCATGGCATCCTGCTTGCTGCTAATTCCATATGCAAGACTGCATATGAGGAAACTTCAGTGGTATCTGAAAAGTGTTTGGACTCAACATTGCCACAGCCTGGAAACAATAATTACCCTCATTCCCTGCCTGCAACAGGAGTTTAGATGCTGGGCAAAAGCCTGTCACCTCAACACAGGACAGCCATTCACCTTACCCACAGCCAGGCAGACATTGACAACAGATGCATCAGATTATGCCTGGGGGGGCCCATATGGCAGGAAGATATATTCAGGGCACATGGCCCGCAAGTCAAATGCATCTACATATCAATCAACAAGAGATGCTAGCTGTTCAGAATGCCCTGACAGCCTTCAGGGATCAACTTAATCCAGGACAACTACTAATAAAGACGGACAATACTACAGTCATGTGGTACAGAAACAAGCAGGGGGGCATGCATTCCTACACCCTCTGCAAACTAGCCATGAACCTGTGGGACACAGCACTGACTTACCAAGTACATCTGCAAGCACAATTCCTGCTAGGAAGGATAAATACTCTGGCAGACAAACTAAGCAGAAACGTTATGGATCCCCACGAGTGGAAATTGGATCCACAAGTCTTCAGCATGATAACAAGGAACTGGGCATGCCCAGACATAGACCAATTTGCCTCCCCTCACAACTGCCAACTACAGAGATTCTGTGCAAGGACTTATCACAAGCAAGCATAGAAAGTGGATGATCTATCTTTCAGCTGGAAAAACCTAACATTATATGCTTTTCATCCTCTGCCTCTCCTCCCCAAGGTACTCCTCAAGGTCAGACAAGAGAAGCCAAAAATGATACTGATTGCCCAGACTGGCCCCACCAGCACTGGTACCCAATCCTAAAAAGCTTGTCTCAATGCCCAGCTTGGACATTACCTCAAATTCCTCACTTATTGACGCAACAAGACAGTCAGATACTGCACAGCCATCTCAGGACCTTAAACCTGGCAGCATGGCGGATAATGTAGCCATTCAAGACACACCTCTCTCTAAAGCAGTGATGGGTTTTATTTTGGAGGCCAGGAGGCCTAGCACCAGAAAATCTTATGCAGAAAAATGGAAGAGATTTTGTGCTTGGAACCAGTATACCACTAGGTATTGACACGACTGTTCCAAATATTTCTCAGATTTTGCAATATTTAACTGAGATGCTGGATAAAGGCCTTTCCTTTTCATCAATTAGAATTCATGCCTCTGCCATTTCAGCTCATTACAATAGCGAACCACCTATGTTTTCTCATCCATTGATAAGGCAGTACCTCAGAGGGGCCAAAAACATAAGACCTCCAAGGAGAGCACCAATACCTGCTTGGGACCTCAACTATGTCTTTGAAAAACTCACACTGCCTCTGTTTGAGCCAGCCTCTGCAGCTGATGTAAATTTCTTATCTTGGAAAACAGCTCTGCTCCTAGCAATAACCTTCACTAGACGAGTCTCAGAGTTACAGGCACTTATGGCTGTGGAACCTTTTATCATGTTTCATCCTGACAGGGTTTCTCTAAGGACAAACCCTACATTTATGCCTAAGGTAGTGTCCAGTGTGGCCCTTAACCAAACAATTAATTTGCCTACCTTTTACCCAAACCCACAGAATAAGGGTGAGAGACTTCTGCATTCTTTGGACATTCACAGGCAGCTACGTTTCTACTTGGACAGAACCAAAGCTTTCAGAAAGACTGAACAACTTCTAGTGGCATATGCTGCAGGATCACAAGGAAAGGCCATCTCAAAACAGACTATTTCAAAGTGGATAGGCCACTGCATTCGTTTCTGCTATTCACAGCATGGCAAATCAGTGCCTAAGGGCATTAGGCCACATTCAACCAGAGCAGCAGCCACTTCAGCAGCCTTCCTCAGAGGAGTACCAACCAAAGACATTGTAGAGGCTACAACTTGGAGTTCAGTGCATACTTTTACAAAGCACTATCACTTACCTCTCTAATCTAAATCCAGGGCAGGCTTTGCCACTGCAGTTCTGCAGGGCCTGATAGCCTCTCCTAATCCTATTTAGCCAGCCTCCCAACCTTAGCTTTGGGATTCAACCCAATTGTAATGACTGCAACAGTGAAACATGATGAACATAGTACAGTTGTGTACTTACCATAAATGTAGATATTTGAGTGTATTCACTGTTGCAGTCCAGGTTACCCTCCCACCATCCCCCTTTTCCTTGCTGGGACTTGTCTGTACTTCTCTATTCTATACAACCTATGTGGTGTATTTGCTTGTAAATGAAGGAAAAGTTGTTTTTGTGTATGCATGCTTATTGGCATAATTTAGCCTACCTTTTTAGGGACACCTGACATCTGGGGCAAGAAAAACTGAAGAAAATGGTGTCGGCTGCATCTTTTATAACCCTGGCGCTCTGACGTCAGGGAGGAGGCGACAGCAACCGAAGCCGGACCTAGACTTTGGAACTCGGGACGACTGCAGGTAGCCTGCCAGCAGGATAACCCAGTTGTAATGACTGCAACAGTGAATACACTCGAACATCTACATTTATGGTGGGTACACAGCTGTACCTTTTTTGCAGCAGATGACACATTCCACTCCAAATGTCAACTTGTCATCAAATGTCACACCAAGATTTTTAATCTTTTTTTTTTTTAGAAAGACCAACTTGTCACCATTATAAATCGCAATAGGAATAAGGATTGGACAGTAACAGTTACTTAAGGTGGTATGAGTAACTGTAGTAGGAGTGTTGACCATGTTAAGTCTCAGGTGATTGAGTAATCCAGTTTTGGACACATTCCAGATCTTTACCTAATAAGTCCACAGCAGACAACTTATTCAAGGGAAGATGCGATAGACTCTCTATCATTAGTGTAACAGTGATACTGAATGTCTGATTTTCTAATAAGCTCATCTAGTGGTAATATAAAGAACCTGGTACAGAATTCTGAGGAACTCTAGATGTGGCAGGAATGGATTACCTCTTGTGAGGTAAGAGGCAAACCATTTAAGATCAGTACCACTAGCTCCAACATTAGGTTTGCAGCTGATCAAGATTTGTAGTATGATCTACAATGTCACATGCTGAAGAAAGATCAAGGAGGACCAGAACAGAATAATACTGTTGAGCCCTTGAGAACATGTCATTTTGTCCTCTTTTTTAACCTGGGGACCACAACCCCCCCTCCTTACTTATTCCATTAAATACCATCCCTTCAGTATATCCAGCATTGAAAAGTCATATTAACCAGAACCAAGTTAAGGGCCTTGTCAATACTATGCCTTGTGCAGAAATCAAACTAGAGTGGATCATGTATATAGTATTCCCTGAGTATAGATTCAAGCAGATTACAGAGACTCTTCTCATTAGCTTTCCTAATAAATGAAAGTTGCAGATGGGGTGGTAGTTGTCCATATTATCAAGATCGAAGTTAAGCTTTCGCTGAGGTGAACATTGCCAACTTTAAAGCAGATGAAAAAAATTACATAAAGAATGTTGCTGAGAAGCTGTAATAATTTATATTAGATGCTAAGTTAGAAACCAGAGTTGAAGATCTCCTCTGGATTCACTAATGCTTCAAGTCTTATATCCCAAAGGATACCCCTCAGTGACTATAGTAGTTGACAACAGAGGCTGAATGAAGGAGGCAAGTCTCATTTATGGCATTGTTTATTTGTTTCATATGAAATAGTCAACAATCTTCAAGGGCTGTATTAATCTATAATCGTTGGAACTATTTGTTTTGATTGAGCCACAGAGATGGCAGTCTGAGCTGGCTGGGTAGACTAAGCTTGTCTCTCCCAAGCCATTTTCCCCAAGGCATCCTATGGGGTCCCAAAGTGTTCCCAAATAAATCTGAAAGATGTGCAGTTTCTCTCTAGGGCATCACGGATTTACCTAAAGGCCTCTTCCCACTGAAACCTTTCTGAAACATTTCTCATATGAGACACCCACAGATATCTTCCCAAGGTTCAGTTAAATCAGAAATGCAACAGCTGTACTCCAAGATCCTGTCATATTGTTGAGCTGCTTACTCTGTCACAAAGAGTGAGATTGATACTCACATGAAGGAAGTCATTTTTGCCACTTGAGTCTGCCTTCTCCACCCTTTAGTAACTATATAAAGTATTTGACCATTGCCAAGTATGGTGACATAAACTGCCTGGCAAAATGAGAGCTTCATTTTGTACTTGGTTCTTACTTATACCAGCTGTAGTATTGCCACTGGTGTGTACCCATGTACTTTTACTCGTGAAAAGATCTGAGATGTTTGTCCCTATTTAGAGTAGCTTTTCCTGTCATTTGTACAGAATAAATCAACTGGTTTTAGGAAAGAACATGACTTCTAATTTGGAAATGTTGACTCACAGGTGCAACACACTCAACAGTGAACCTGTCCTCTACATTCCAGAGATCACATTTATTTTAGGCAATAGTGGACAGCATTATCTGCAAGCAGTGAAGTAACATCCCTTTTATCCCAAGCTGGATACTCTTCAACCCTTTGCCGTGCCTTGATTTCCTCTCTACAACAATCGCATACAGAGGTATAGACATGGGAGACACGATACGGCCTTGTTGGAGTTCTGCGATCACCTTAAGTATTTCTGATTTAATGCCAGAAATACAGGCACATTTGTTCTAGAGATAAAGGGCACATGGCAGCAGCCCTGAGACACACAACATTGTGACAACTTCTACAAATTCCAAGATGAAGAAATCATATGCCTTTTCTCTGTCCACAAAACACATATAGACTATACTAGTGAAGTCTTGTGCCCCTCCAGTATGCTTGTTATGGTTGACAGGGAGATCCACTGTTCCATGTTCGAAATGTACACCACATAGCTCCTGGTGAATTACAAGCCTTCTCTTTAGCTTTTTCACACAGGCTTTCCAAGGAAGGTTGATGAGTGGAATCCCAGTTTAATTGGAACATGTCATTTTGTCCTCTTTTTTAACCTGGGGACCACAACCCCCCTCCTTACTTATTCCATTGAATACCATCCCTTCAGTATATCCAGCATTGAAAAGTCATATTAACCAGAGCATCTTAACAGTGTTCAATACCTTTGGCATTACCAGTCAGATCTCGTCATCCCCTACAGTCAGCTTCACTACACATGCTCAAGGTGAAATTGCTAAAGTGGCAGTACCTGCAGGAAAAGAAAAAGATGAAGGGCATAAGGCCGAATGCTTTTTACTATAGGAAACCATTGCGAGTGATATTTCTAATTGTGCACCAGCATTCATTCCCTTTTTTTTTTAGGAAATACCACCATCAGAACTAACTCAAAAACAAGCTGCTCTGGTGGAATAACATCATCAATAGGCTGCATAACAAAATGAAGAAAATCATGGCAAAACTTAGGAGGTGTAGCACCCAGCAGGATAAAATTGTTTTCATCAAACTAAACAACTCAAAGAACAAATAAGTCTACCAAAGCCGAATTTTGAGGTAAGTCCCACCCCCCCAGATAAGGACAACTCCAATGTGTTCTTTAGCTATGTCCACAACCTTAAAGGCAATGCACAGTTGTACACATAGCTCCTTCTGAATGGAGCCATCTGTACTGAGCCTGAAGATACAGCAAACCTAGAAAACTTCAGCTCTATCGTACCCCTCTCTCCACCTAGCCTCCGTTTTGGATAAAATGTCAAATATAACTCGCCCTATCACTAGGGAAGAGGTCCTTCAATGCTGTCTCTAAAGCCAGGAACACTGTATTGATGGCCCCCAAAATAGCATTCTAAATAGCATGAAACTTGTCCTATCTGGCCCTGTAGAATCACAGTAGCCTCCAAACAGGCTTTGTGATTGAAGAACAGCAACATCATCCCTCTGCACAAAGGTGGTCTATCTTTGGACTTGAGAAACTGTAGACTTATGATATCACTAGTGTTGTCTAGAAAGCTATGGAATGAATTGTCATGGAAATGATCTATAATGACAGGAAACGTCCAGGCACTGGACCCAACCCAGGTTGGCTTCATCGGGGCAGGTCATGCTTACTCAACTTGGTGGACTTCTTTAAGAAGGTCACCAAGGAAATGGATGACGGCAAAATGGTTCACACTACCTACTTCGACCTGGCTGAGGCATTTGACACAGTACCCCACTCAGTCATTGTTCACAGACTCAGGAGGTTAGGTACAAACCTTTATGCCACCCGGTGAATAGCCAGCTGGCTCACAGACAGGACCAAGGAAGCTAGAATTGGTGAGTCCACCTTTACATAGAGGACAGTCACCAGCAAAGTCTTTCAGAGATCAGTCCTGGGATTGCACTTTTTGGTCATCTACTTCTCTGAAATCCAGGCCAATGTCAAGGGCCTCTGGTTGACCACATTTGCAGATTATTTAAATTTAGGAGCAGTCATACAATCCCCTCCACCAACAATAATGATCTCCAAGAAGGGCTGGCACAGAAAAATAACTGGTGTCAGAGCCATGAACTAAAACTAAATGCCAAGAAATGCATAATAGTATCCTTCAGGAAGTCTGCCACCGTTGTTAAAAGCCATATTGACAACACACCCCTAAGAGTAGACCCAGTAGTCGGGGATTTAGGGACACATTTAGTGATTAATCTAACCTTTGACCATCACATGTCTATGGTAGTGAGGAAATTAATGTTGTGCAGCTTATAAAAAGGTATGGCATCTAGGTCCAAAGAGGTCATTGTTCTATGGTATTTGGCATTCATCAGGTCTGTCACTGAGTACAGTGGCCCTTTTGGTATGTACTTCACCAGGCACATTCAACAACTGGAATGTCCACAGAGGTTCCTCACTAAAAGAATACAGGGCAGCAACAACAAGTCCTATGCAGTCCACCTGAAAGACCTATCCCTGTATACTGTCTCCTACAGACTGTTAAAGGGAGATCTATGCCTGCTATAGAAGGAATTCCTGGACCCCACACTGATGGACCTCCTGCATATCCACAAAACAAACAGCACCATAGTTACCCATTCTAAAGACTTAAATTTTGCTTGTGATACAAGTAGGACCTGCTGGAGAGACATACTTTTCCCAGAGACTGACTGTTCCCTGAAACAGGCTTTCCCATCCATATGAAGCAGAGTTCTTCCCTAATCCAATTCACGTGTAACGTAGTTTGATAGGAAACAAGAAAGTCATCCCTGGTTTGGCACCTGTGTCACTAACTGACACAGGAAACCTGTAAATGTTTCATCTTTCAGGTATCTGCTTGTAAATGTTTCAACTCCTGAGCCTCTGCTTACACTTACCAAGGGTACTAGAACTCATCATAGATTTGGGCTGCATAGCTAGACTTAAAAGACCCCAGTGGTTGTTAACCTAGCGAAATGTCTCCCTTGTTCATGTTGGTTTGGCCATGGAGTTGGTATTTATAGGTTTGGGTTTGCAACCCCCCCCCCCCCCCGAAAAAAAAAACAAGAAAAGATATTTTCACCCTTTTTTTTCATTATTTTGTGATGTCAACTTTCTTGTAGTCAGTGTTTCATAGTAGAGCCCCAAAAGTCTTGCCAATCCAAAAGTGTTTACTTTTTGCCGTGACCCCCATACAGAGAAACAGACCCAATCCCACCAGTTTCTTCTTGGAATTTTTCCTCATAGAAGTGTATGTTCACTAAGCTCAAGAGTTCTTCAGGGTTGTTTCCTCCTACCAGCACTGACCTCAGTTGAGGTTAGTGTTTCCTTCTTTTCTGAAGAGCTTTCTCCAAGCATTTTCTTTCCTTGGCACTAATAACATCAAAGAATAAAAAAAAAACATTCCCTGCCTGAGGAGGAGGAACTTGTTCTATCACTCTTTGGGTCAGCATGTGATGAAGAACTGGTGGAAGCAAGAGTCTGATCTGTAGGAGGAATGACCCCCTGGAAAGGAAGAATTTCCACCCACTGCTATCTTAAACATTGATGAATGATCTTCGGAATCGATGTGTATGAAACTGTTACCAAAGAGAAAAATGGATAACAGCATTAAATAAACCCTGCGTAAAATCCTGCTATTTGTGCTGACTATTCTTAGGAGCAGAGAAAATATGCTTTGCCTTCTGCTTTTTTTTTTTACAGGGATGTCAGCCCTAAACATTTTAGGAGGTTCGGATCCCTGCCCACACTCAATCAATGTAGTGGGAATCTCCAAACAAGAATCTGCGGAACACCCCTCAGTCCCTCGGAAATTATCAGCTGTGGTTCCCCCTGAAGAACCAAAATGGACATCTGCAAAGCCTCCGAGGACATGCAAGAAGCAGGATCCATGCTGGCCTCTGAAACGGTTGGAGCAGAGGAATCCGATGGACAAGTAGGACAATCTTCCGAGGCGGTACAACAGTAGAATCCAACCTAACTTTTTAGGCCGTCTAATTAGCAGACGGCTGACCCGCAGTCAGGGATGATTCTGCCCTTGTACCCTGCCCCAACAACTTAAGATTTTCATTTTCCAGGTAGATGGATAAGGAGGAGAGATGACTACAAAGAGTTATAGGGACAAACACCTGATAAATAGGGCATGATGTATGGTTGTGAGAAGCACCCAAGCAAAATAAATAGTGCTCATGACAGTCCTTATGGGGAACCTCTCTCCCACACTAGGATTTTCCCTTTCTGGGTGACATGTAACCTTACAACCAAAAGTAAAATGCAAGATAAGATAATTTCCGAGGGACTGAGGGGTGTTCCGCAGATTCTTGTTAGGAGATTCCCACTACGTTGATTGAGTGTGGGCAGGGATCCAAACCTCCTAAAATGTTTAGGGCTGACATCCCTGTAAAAAAGAAGCAGAAGGCAAAGCATATTTTCTCTGCTCCTAAGAATAGTCAGCACGAATAGCAGGATTTTACGTGGGGTTTATTTAATGCTGTTATCCATTTTTCTCTTTGGTAACAGTTTCATACACATCGATTCCGAAGATCATTCATCAATGTTTAAGATAGCAGTGGGTGGAAATTCTTCCTTTCCAGGGGGTCATTCCTCCTACAGATCAGAATCTTGCTTCCACCAGTTCTTCATCACATGCAGACCTAAAGAGTGATAGAACAAGTTCCTCCTCCTCAGGCAGGGAATGTTTTTTTTTTTATTCTTTGATGTTATTAGTGCTAAGGAAAGAAAATGCTTGGAGAAAGCTTTGTATCTTTATTTCCTAAACTGCTTGTGATAGTGCCCAAATTTAAAATTATGTCACTGCACAACTTGTTACTACTTCCTCTTTCAAATTTCCTGGTAACAATAGACTTTAAAGGATTCTTATCACATCTCTATTCATCCTGAATTAATATGCTTCTTAAGTTTTGTGTCTGAATTACATCATCAGTTCTCTGGCTTACCCCTTGGATTATACACTGCACCATGAGTGTTCACAAAGTGTCTAGCTTCAGTTATAGCTCATTGCAGGGTACAGAGTGACCATGTTTTTCCATATTTAGACATATTGCTTGCTTGTCTTTTCAAAGTGCTAGAAATCTCTCTTGGGTGAGTGATTTCTTACACAAGCTAGGATTGCAAGAGAACATTCAAAAGTCTTTCTTGAATCCTTCAAATATGATTGTGTTCTTGGGATGTCAGTTAGACCCCTCAGTTCAAAGAGCTTGTCTTCCACAGGAAAAATTACATCTATATCTAGATATATTTCTTAGGGTTTCCACTCGAACTTCCATCACTACGAGGGAATACTTCAGGATTTTTGGTCTCGTGGCTTCTGTGATTCTGATACCCCTGGCAAGACTGCACATGAGAAAAATACAATAGTATCCGAAGTCTCTTTGGTCCCAGCACCAACACACTTCAAATCCCAGTCCTAGGTTTGTCTGGAGAGAAATAATTTGGTGGAGACAACAGATATCCTGAAATCCAGTTCTTCCTTCTCTCTTCCTGTTTAAAAACAGTTATTTACCGTAGACTCCTCAAACTTGCTTTGTGAGAAGTTTCAGTTAAGGATAAAAGTGAACTTGTGTGTAGGTCACCAAGGACAGATCAAGCACATAAAATACCAAAGAGATGCTTGCCTTGCTTGCTCAAAACACTATCACTTTTGGTCACCAGGACCTATTCTGGTTGTCTCAGGCAATGCCACAGTCGTGTGCTATGTCAACAAGTGGAGGGGGATTCAGAAGGAATTCCCCAAGATCAATTGTGGGGTCTCCCTTCTGTCCTAGGCAGCTATGATTCTGCCTTCTTTTGGAAATGGCCAGGAGCATTTGTCACAAGCTTCTTCACTGACTGGATCTACTCAAACAAAAACAGGGCTGTTTGGTATACCCTGACTTCAGTCATTTTCATTTGACTGACTGGATGATAGGGTCTTAATTCCTTTTAGGCACCTGTTTACTGAAGACACGCAGCAGGTATTAATGGAGGCAAAAAGCCTGCTACTAGAAAATGATATATTAGCAAATAAAAAAAGGTTTTGTAGTTGGTGTCAACAACATAAACAGCACCCATTCAGTGTAAGTTGTTCTCTGGTTTTACAATATTTGTGTAAATTTGTATCCTACGGCGTTTGTTTCCTCTGTCAAGGTTAATTTATCAGCCATTTCTGTATGTTTGCCATGGATGATCCTCTTTTCAATGCAGGTTCATATCAAAATGTTTTCAAAAAAGGGTTTTGCACAAGTTGCCTATAAGTAAACTGGTGGCCCCTCCTTGCAATCTTAATTTTGTGTTAGAGAAGCTAAAACTTGCTCCATTTAAACCAGCTAACCTGGCTGAGTTGAGGTTCTTAACATGGAAAACAGTTTTACTGATTGCTCTGACCTCTGCAGGAGGAGTATCTGAGTTGCAAGCTCTTATAGTCTGTCAGCCCTATCTCATTTTCCTCAGGGATAGTTTTGAAATCTAATCCTTTTTATGCCTAAAGTGGTATCAGAGTTTACTTTATGCCAAACTATCCATTTCCCATTTTCTTTCCTGACCCGAAAAATGAGAATGAAAGGATGTTCCACACTGTGGATGTCCACAGACAGCTCGGGTACTGTCTTGACAGAACTAAATCTTTCAAATATTCGGATTAATTGTTCATTTCTTGTGAAGGCAAGAAGGGATTACATCTGTCAAAACCGACTATTTCTAAATGGTTTTCTAAGATTATTACCTTTTGTTATACTCACCATAACAAAACTCTTACAGGCACAATCAAGATTCTACCAGGGTCTTGGTTTCATCTATGGCTTTTTGGAAAGGGTTGGAATCTAGAAGTATTCTAGAAGCTGATATTTGGTCCTCTGTACATACTTTTACAAAGCGCTGTAAGCTTGATTCTTTCTCTGGGTCAGGCTTTGCTAGGGCCAATCTCCAGTACCCTTTTCTTTCCACCTCTCAAATGCAGTAAGCTTGGGTAATTTACCCATATAGCTAAGGCTACTGCACTGTGATCAGCATGATGAACATAGGTGCCTTGTTCAATGCCCGAACTATTCGTCGTCAGGCCATTTTTGCAGCCATAAGTAAACTTACCATAACAGTGGATGTTTGAATGATCAGTGTTGCAGTAGGTGCTCCATTGCTTGTTTTTTTATGCCAGGGTGTGTACATTTATTTATTTATTTTTGTTCCTGGCATCATCCTTTCAGGCCTCAGCCTCCCGTTCACTGTTGGCAGAAAGTTCTGAATGGTTTGGTATCTAAACTTTTGTTTTAGTCAGCTCAGCTTGAACTGCCTGACCGTTTGGACACATGGAAGGTGCCCTAAGCTTTGGAGACTGGTCTGCTGTTGTATGCTTGGCAGAATATAACCCATATAGCTAAGGCTGCCTCAGCTGTGATCTTTCAAACGTTTTCTGTTATGGTAAGTTTACTTAAACAACTGTACTATTCCTGGGTGCTTTCCATTATCCAAAATGGTTATTTTATGGATTAAAAGTCCCTTACTCCCTTTTTGGGTCTTCCCCAATGTCGTACTTGCCAGCTCCTTCATTTTCCTCTAATTCTACAGAATATATTATTGCAGCAAACCATTCACTCCATTCCCCCTCTCAATAGGGGACAGGGTTTTATTCCAAGATGTTTCTTGTTCCCAGGAAGAAGGGGTCTTGGAGGCCCATTCTGGTCTTTCTTTCCTCAACACATTTTGGACTGTTCCTTCCTTCAAGGTACTGTCTTCAGTCTCTTCCCAAAGCTTTCCTGATGTCTCTTGATTTGAAAGCAGCTTACCTTCACATTCCCATTTGTTATCGATTCTCTACTTTGCCTTTGGGTCTTTCTGTGGCCCCAAGAGCCTTTATCAAGTGTTTAGCTTTGGTGGTAGCCTTCTGCAGGCTTCAAGGAATTCACAGTTTCCCTTATTTAGATGACCTCTTGATTCAGTCTCTCTCTCTCAGCATCATAGTTTTCGGGATCTCTAATTTAGAGTGCTTAAACTAACTGACTACAAACTTACACTTCTCAATTGCTTGTAACTCAAAGACTGTACACATTAGATTAAAAATTGTTTTACTACTTTACTTATTGTTCTTGTTTATATTCTATGTATTTGTACATTATTGAGGAAGTTTTCTCACCGGGTCTCTGCTGAAAAAGGGCAATAGTTCATTTGGACTAACCCGGTCAACAAATGCAAATAAACAAAATACATTTTTTTCTGCAAAGTCTGGGGTTTTCCTTGGACCTCAGAAAGTCTGAGCTGACTCCTTCTCAAGACCAGACTATTTTAGGCTGAATGGTTCAGACTGTGCAATTGATAGCTCTGCTGCCTCCTACCAAAGTCCTGTCCTTGACAGCTTATTTTCAGTTCCTTCTTCTTTCAATGCTTCCTGCAAGGGAATTCCTCTCAGCTTTCAGGTTCATGGTATCCACCAATGTTCTTCGTGTTTTACTGTCGCAGTCATTACATTTGGGTTATCTGCCTGCAGGTAGCCCACAGCCGGCCTGAATACCAGAGTCTTCGGATTTCTGCATCAAATACTGTCGCTTCTTCCCTGACGTAAGGTCGTCAGAGTTATAAAACATGCAGCCGACACCATTACATCAGTCTTTTTTGCCGTTGCAGTGCCCAAAGCAGAAGCAGTTCGCAAGTGCCAGTCGGCCGTCTCCTGAAATTTTCGTTTTCTGGTTTCAGACCAGAAGTCTTCAAAAAAGATAAGTACCCCATTGGGATCCTTTTTCTTGCTCCAACCGATGTCAGTAAAAGTTAACAACTGTTTTATCTGTGGAAAGCAAATACCTCATAGAGATTTTAATTCTTAATGCATCCCCTGTTTAGGGCCAGACCACGATGTCCCTCACTGTCAGTTTGGTGCCTTGTTCAATGCCCGAACTATTCGTCGTCAGGCCATTTTTGCAGCCAATTACTTTCGTACTCTACATACTCCGAAATAACTTTGTTAAGCCATCCGACTACCGGTCTTCCGAAGAAACATAAGGCTAAAGACAGAGATAGACCGCATAGGTCCCAAACTGCCGACGATGCTTCTGTTAAACTAGTCGCCAGTCCGCTGGTACTCAGTGAGGTGCTTTCGCAGCCCCTGATACCCGCTACTTCAGATTCACAGGCCTCTACTGAGACCCATTCGGACTCCGGTATGCATCGAGATGCTTCTTTGACTATGGGACCTGCGGATGTCTCTACCTTGGATGGGTCCAGAGCCGCTGTGCAGACACCAGCTTCTGAGGGTGTATCCAGGCCTACAGACATTCATATTAAACCAAAGCCATCGTTTCCATCCAGAAATTCCAAATTCCTCAGGCCAAAAACTCGCACTACGCCTAAAAAACAGATGACCATACCGCAGGCTCAGACCCATATGCCTCAAAAATAAATGCTTAGAATGGCTGAAGACCTTATTAACTTAATTAGGGGGAAGCCAGCCTTCCCCCTCCAAGAGACCTAGAACTGATTTTCTTTCTGATTCTTCTGATCAGGAATCTGATATTTCTGCTCCTTCTGATTACCAGGATTTGCCCTTATCTACTTATGAAAATTCTGATGCAGAAGATTCCATTCCCTCTGCTTCCCCTCCAGAAAATTTTTCTTTCGGTGAAACCTTGCATACTCTTAGGGAGCATTTCTGCTGGGAAAGCCAGGATTACTCTGAGTCCAAAAAGAGACTTAGGGAATTCTTACTCCTGCCTCAACACAGGCCTTTAGCTATTCCTCCTGTTCTCGACATTGTAGATGATGCCTTCTTGAAATCTAACCTTACCCCAGACACTTTGCCTCCAGCTCCCAGAAAACCTGACAGGTACTACAGGGTACGTGACTCTCTCAGGTTCCTCTTCAAGAATCCTTCTGCAGATCCAGAGACCATTTCCCAATGACCAAAAGGCATTAAGGCTGCTGCGAAAAATCCTTCCCCTTCTGATAGAGATTCTAGAGCCTTAGACAGATGGGGTAAGAAGAGATACACTTCTGCTACTTTGGCCATTAGGGCTTTAAATTGCCAGTTTCATATGTAAAAGTATCAGCAGCATATTATGGGACTACTTAAACAGAAAATTTTGTTGATTCCTGACTGTCCTGAACCCAAAGAATTGCAAGATTTAATGCATTCTGCAGAACAAGTTGGTAAACATACTTTGCAATGTGGTTTTGACGCTTTAGAAGCATCTTGCAGGGCTGCTGTCACTGGGTCTGTACGTAGAAGGCATGCTTGGCTTAGGGAACAAAACTTGCCAGATCATGTTATAGCTAAATTACTGGATGCTCCCTTAAACCAAGACCATCTTTTTTTGGCAACAAAGCAGAAGTCCTCAAAAGGATGGAGGAAAAAGCTAAAATTTATACAAACTTTTAAAGATTTCCTACAAGTACAGCCTCCTAGATTCAGTAGGCATTGGCCTTCAAAGAACTGGTCCTTTCCAGTCCCTTCCAGGCCTTCTCAGTCCAAATCCAGGAGCAGCAGACCACCTAGGCTATAGTCTCAGACTACGCACAGATCTAATCAGTGGGGGGGCTCCCACTTCCAAGGCAGGGAGTAGTAAGCCACCCCCCATGGAAAAATGGCACAATGACTTAGCCTTAACCTTTCCAAGCCCTGCTCAACTACCTGCTCCCTTAGGAGGAAAGCTCGCCCTGCATGCAAAAAACTGGGAAGTCATTACCCAGGACAAATGGGTTTTGAACATAGTTTCTGAAGGATACAGATTCCACTTACACACACTACCGACCCCAAATGGTTGGCCAAGCCTACCCCTAAATCAGTGGGTGGAGGCCCAACAGCAGGTTCTCTCTCTCTCTTCTCAGTATCAGGGCTGTTCTACCCGTCCCAGCAGAACAAAGGGGACAAGGTGTTTATTTAAGACTTTTTCTGGTACCCAGAAAAGACAACTCCTGGCGTCCTATCCTGGACCTCTCTATTCTCAACACCTTTCTGGTGTTTCCAAAATTCAAAGTGCTAACTCAACAGCTTCTTCCTATGCTAGCCAAGGATGCCTGGCTGGCAACCCTAGACTTAAAGGAAGCTTACCTGCACATATCAATAAGAAGATCCTGCAGACAATACCTACGTTTCAGGGTGGGCTCCATGCACTTTTCAGTTCTCTGCACTTCACTTTGGCTTATCTACTGCGCCCAGGGTGTTCACAAAGTGTCTAGCTCCAGCCACTGCAATTTACAGGCAGAGAAATATTCAAATTTACCCATACTTGGATGATTGTCTGATTCAGGCAGAAAGCCAGGACTATCTATTACAACACCTGACATTCGTAAAGATACTTTTGTCCTCACTGGGGTACACCATCAGTGAAAAGAAATCACACCTAGTACCCTGCCAACAGATTGTATTCCTGGGAGCAAGCTTGAACACAACTTCCAAGATGGCATTCCTCACTCCGGAGAAACAAGTTTATTTGACAACCTACTTCAAGCTGTTGGCCACAAAACCCCAGCTATCTGCAAGGAAAAATACTGCAAGCTCTGGAGTTCATGGCCTCTTGCATTCTACTAATTCCATATGCAAGACTGCATATGAGGAAACTCTAATGGTATCTAAAATGTTTATGGTGTCAACATTCTCAGGACCTGGAAACAATGATTTCTATCATTCCTTGTATGAAGGCAGAGTTCCTTTGGTGGGCAGAGGCCTGCTACCACAACAAGGGACTCCCTTTCACTCTACCCCCTGCCGCCCAAACCCTAACAGACTCATCAGACTATGCATGGGGGGCTCACATGGCAGAGAAGTGCATTCAGGGCAAATGGAACCCGAGACACATGCACCTGCATATCAATCAAAAAGAAATGTTAGCTGTACAGAATGCTCTGACAGCCTTCAAAGACCATATTCTTCCAGGACAACTATTGGTAAAGACAGACAACATCACAGATGTTCATCGTGTTTCACTGTTGCAGTCATTACACATGGGTTATCCTGCTGGCAGGCTACCCGCAGTCGGCCTGAATTCCAAAGTCCTGGTCTGGCGTTTGTTGCTGTCACCTCTTCCCTGACATCAGTGTGCCAGGGGTATATAAGATGCAGCCGACGCCATTTTCTTCAGTCTTTCGTGCCGCGTGATGCCCAAAGCAAAAGCAGTTCACAAGGCAATCCCGAGGGGGGAGGAAGCACAAGAATAGAGATAAATACAGATTCCATGACAGGACTAGTTCAGGCACTGTTGAACAAATAATTGAACCTTTTGACAATGTTTTAAATCTGTCGGACCATGTTCTTACACAAGACCAACATTGTATTCTTAATAAAGGAATGGGTTTTGTCCCTAGCTTTTTCTCTGACCATTATTCAGTCTCTGTGGATGTTATGGAATTTTGTAGAAAACTCAATTTAAAATTTTTTTTCTCTGATCAGGATCATCCTTCCACTCAAAGATCTACTGATTTTACTTTTAAAAAATCGGCATTTCAACCCCCCATGAATAAACATGTGGGGATCTTTCAACAAGCAGTATTGAAGGACCTACATTTTCCCCAGTTTGATAATAACATAGCCCAGGATAACATCACTTCTAGGGAGAGACAAGCACTTTCTGAATTAAGACAGAACCATAGAATTGTTATCCTCCAAGCTGATAAAGGTGGAGCGGTAGTTGTTCTTAATACTGATTACTATGTACAGGAAGGACTCAAACAATTGTCTGATACCAACTGGTACATGCACATGGGGATGGATCCCACCCTTCGATTTAAACAGGACATTGACCAGTTTCTCAATGAGGCCCTACAAGAAGGGATTATTTCACAAAAGACGGTCCAACATCTACAAGTTAGTGACCCCCAGAAACAGATTTTATATCTGTTACCCAAAATTCATAAATCCATTACTCATCCCCCAGGTAGACCCATTGTGTCAGGCCATGGATCTCTCACAGAACCTCTATCTGTATTTCTAACACAATACTTGAAGCCACTGTTGTCCATGGTTAGAGCCCGTATACAAGATACAACTGAATTTCTGAATATTATTGCTGATACTCAACTTGATCCAGATTGGTTAATGTGTACTTTAGATGTGAAATCTTTGTACACTAGTATTCCACACTGGGCCGGTCTGCAAGCTTTAGACTTTTGGCTCAAAAAAGCTGAACTCTATCCACCAGGATTTAACACCTTATTAGTATGTATGTCGGAGCATGTCCTCAACAAGAATGTTTTTTTCTTTCAGGGTGATTGTTATTGGCAATTGAGAGGTACAGCCATGGGAGCCTCCTTTGCCCCAATATATGCCGATTTATTTATGGCTTATTTGGAAGAATGTCTTATTTACGATCCCCTACATAACATCTATTTGGTTGAGATGGACATTTGGAGGCATTATCTGGATGATTGTTGGATGGTGTGGCGTGCGGATGCAGATTATTTGCTGGAATTTGTTGAACATTTAAACAATAATATTTGGGGTATTGAATTTTCCATAACATATCACAAGTCAGTTATTGACTTTTTGGATGTTACGATATATCGTAATGATGACAATACTCTAAATACTAAATTACATAGGAAATATCCACAATTCAACACATTACTCCACTCTTCCAGCATGCACCCATGTCACACCATCCGCAATATTCCCAAATCACAATATTTACGCATGAAACGCATTAACTCTTCCCAGATGGATTATGAGGAGGCTAAACATGATCTTAATAAGAGATTTTTGGATAGAGGTTATTCTAGTGTAGATATAGCTATAGCGAGGGCGTGGACGGATCAACAAGATAGAAGAGATTTATTACAATACAAAAAGAAGGATGTCACACAGGATGAAACTATTAGATTTATTACCACTTTTGGGAAAAATCATCAACTAGTTAGGAACATACTGAACAACAACTGGAATATATTATTGGCTAATGACTATCTTCGTCATATACTGGCCAATCAATGTTCTATTTCTTACAGGAGGGGCAAAACCTTAGGTACATTATTCTCCCATTATAAACATCTGGATAGTGGGGGTGCCACTTATAGGCAATTGACCATTTTAGGTGATGAATTATTGGGAACGTTCCC
The DNA here is from genome assembly GCF_019279795.1 of Protopterus annectens. Classification (NCBI taxonomy): domain Eukaryota; kingdom Metazoa; phylum Chordata; order Ceratodontiformes; family Protopteridae; genus Protopterus; species Protopterus annectens. Next base: position 691,943,637 of record NC_056727.1, read on the forward strand.
CTGTGGTCATTGCTCCTCTTGTGGAAATGTTAATAAACTTAAACAATTTTCAAGTGCAAACACTAGTAAGATATTTGATAGTCGTATCTTTGCCAATTGTTCATCTAGTTGGGTGATTTATTTGGCCACATGCCATTGCCAAGCTTTTTATGTAGGTAAAACTTCACGTTCCCTAAGAATCAGAATAGGTGAACATCGTAGTGATATTCGTAATCAGAAACCTAGCAATGCCCTATATCAACATTCCATCAAACATAAATCTGCCAAATTTATGTTTACGGTTATTGATAAAATTCAGGGCAACAGACACAATCAGCTTGGTTGGCAGAGTATTCTTAGCCACAAAGAAAGATATTACTGGATAATACACTTAGGGGCCTTATTTCCACCAGGACTTAATGACCACCTATAGGGATCCATACTTAAACATACATTAGTTTCATTAAACATATGGATGGTAGTATTGAGCAGATTCTGTTAAATCTGGTATTATACATATACACTATATTATATTGCAGATTTATGCCTAGAATCTTTATAGTATTTATTTATGATACTGAGTTTATTTTGAAGTATAACCTATTAAATAATTGAACAATGTTGTTTCATATGCTGACTATACTAAATACCAATTATATATGTCAAGTGAATTTCACTTTGTCATTGGCTATTGCTGGGTATATGTACTGAGCATTTTCATTGGTGAAGGTGATTTCCTTATTTTTTCCTCACTGATGAAGGTTTTTTACCGAAACTAGTTTGAGGTTTTGATATATGAGCTATTGTACTACAGAGAGTACTATGGTGTAATCCTTGCACCTATTTACTTGCCAATAAAGCCTTTGGAACTGACTTGCTGGCCTTTGTATGTTTCCTGTTATTGTTTTGGGGCGTGCAAGCTTAACGTGCGAGGGTTTGTATTCTTCTCTTAAATATAGTCTCTCAGGGCTACAGGTTCCACTTTCACACCCTTCCAAAGGCAAAAGGTATGCCAGACCTGCCTCACAATCAATGGGCAGAGGCACAAAAACAAGTTTCATCTCTTATGAACATGAGAGCTATTCAGCCAGTGCCACAACAAGAGCAGGGACAAGGATTTTACTCAAGACTTTTCTTAGTACCAAGAAAGGACAAAGCCTGAAGACCAATTCTGGACCTGTGTATTCTAAATACTTTTCTGCATGTTCCAAAATTCAAAATGTTGACTCTGCAGCAGCTATTGCCCATGCTGTGCAAGAAGGCTTAGCTTGTAACTTTGGACCTCAAAGAGGCATACCTGCATGTCCCAATCAGACAGTCCTGCAGAAGATACCTCAGATTCATAGCTGGCTCAATGCACTACCAATTCTCTGCACTGCCCTTTGGTTTATCCACTGCACCCAGTGTCTTCAGAAAATGCCTGGCACCAGTAATTGCATTTTGCAGACAAAGAGGAATTCAAATATATCCCTACTTGGACGACTGCCTTATTCAAGCAGAGATCAAAGACATTCTACTACAGCATCTGGTGTTTGTAAAAAGATTACTAATTTGCCTAGGGTACACAGTAAACGAAAAGAAATCAAAACTAGTACCCTCTCAAGAGATAATATTCCTGGGTGCAAGCTTAAATACAACTGCCCAGATGGCTATCTCACGCCAGACAAACAAAGGCAACTGACTTCTTACTTCAAAAGCATGGCAACAAAGACCCAGTTATCTGCAAGAAAAACTCTGCAGGCTCTGGGCTTCATGGCATCCTGCATTCTGCTAATTCCATATGCAAGACTGCATATGAGGAAGCTACAGTGGTATCTAAAAAGTGTTTGGACTCAACATTGCCACAGCCTGGAATCATTAATTTCACTCATTCCCTGCCTGCAACAGGAGTCTCGATGGTGGCCACAGGCCTGTCACCACAACAAGGGACAGCCATTCACTTTACCCACAGCCAGGCAAACACTAACAACAGATGCATCAGATTATGCTTGGGGGGGCCCACATGGCAGGAAAATGTATTCAGGGCACATGGGGCCCGCAAGCCAAAGGCATCTTCACATCAATCAAAAAGAGATTCTAGCTGTACAAAATGCCCTAACAGCCTTCAAGGACCTACTTCATCCAGGACAGCTGCTGATAAAGACGGACAATACTACAGTCATGTGGTACATAAACAGGCAGGGAGGTACACATTCTTACCCCCTCTGCAGACAAGCCATGATTTTGTGGAACACAGCATTGACTTACCAAGTACACCTGCAAGCACAATTCCTGCCAGGAAAAGAAAATGCTCTGGCAGACGAACTAAGCAGAAACCTCATGGATCCTTATGAGTGGAAACTAGATCCACAAATCTTCAGCATGATAAGAAAATGGGGATGCCCAGACGTAGATCTATTTGCCTCCCCTCACAACTGCCAACTACAGAGATTCTGCACAAGGTCTTAATCACAAACAAGCATGGAAAGTGGATGCTTTGTCATTCAGCTGGAACAACCTTACAGTATATGCCTTTCCTCCACTGCCTCTCCTCCCCAAGGTACTCCTCAAGGTCAGACAAGAGAAGCCGCAAATGATACTGATTGCCCCGGATTGGCCACGCCAGCACTGGTACCCAATTCTAAGGAGCTTGTCTCAAGGCCCAGCGTGGACATTGCCTCAAATTCCTCATTTACTGACCCAACAAAACAATCAGATCCTGCACAGCCAGCTGAGAACCCTAAATCTAGCTGCATGGTGGATAGTGTAACCATTCCGAATGCATCTCTCTCTAAAGTGGTTATGGATGTTATTTTGGAGGCCAGGAAGCCCAGCACCAGAAAATCTTATGCAGAAAAATGGAAGAGATTCTGTGCTTGGAACCAGGCTCAAGGAATTGACATGCTTGTACCAAATATCCCTCAGATTTTACAATGCCTAACTGAGATGCTGGACAAAGGCCTATCCTTCTCATCAATTAAGATCCATGCCTTTGCCATTTCAGCGCATTACAATATGGACCCACCTATTTTTTCACATCCATTGCTTAGGCAGTACCTGAGAGGGAACCTCAATTTTGTCTTGGAAAAACTCACACTGCCTCCTTTTGAGCCAGCCAATACAGCTGAGATAAAATTCTTGTCATGGAAAACAGCTCTGCTACTAGCAATAACTTCAGCAAGAAGAGTCTCAGAGTTACAGGCATTAATGGCTGTGGAACCTTTTTATTATCTTCCATCCGGACAGGGTTTCTCTAAGGACAAACCCAACATTTATGCCTAAGGTAGTGTCCAGTGTGGCTCTTAAACAAACCATTCATTTGCCTACTTTTTACCCAAACCCGCAGAATAAAGGGGAGAGACTTCTGCATTCTTTGGACATGCACAGACAGCTATACTTCTATTTGGACAAAACTAAAGCTTTCAGAAAGACTGAGCAACTTTTAGTGGCATATGCTGCAGGATCACAAGGAAAGGCTATCTCAAAGCAGACTATTTCAAAATGGATAGGACACTGCATTTGTTTCTGCTATTCACAACATGACAAATCAGTGCCTAAGGGCATAGACCACATTCGACCAGGGCAGCAGCCACCTCAGCAGCCTTCCTCAGAGGACTACCAACCAAGGATATTTTGGAGGCTGCAACTTGGACTTCACTGCACACTTTTACTAAGCACAACCACTTACCTCTTTACTCTAAATCCAGAGCAGGCTTTGCCACTGCAGTTCTGCAGGGCCTCATAGCCACTCCTAATTCTATTTAGACCCAGCCGCCCAACCTCAGCTTTGGGATTCAACCCAAGTGTAATGACTGCAACAGTGAAACACGATGAACATAGTACAGTTGTGCACCTACCATAAATGTAAATGTTGGAGTGTATTCACTGTTGCAGTCCAGGTAACCCACCCACCATCCCCCCTTTCTTTGCTGGGACTTATCTGTACTTCTCTATTCTATACAACCTATGTGGTGTATTTGCTTGTAGATGAAGGTAATGTTTATTTTACTGCATGCTATTTATAAGCAATATTTTTAGCCTACCCTTTTGGGGGCACCTGACATCTGGGGCAAGAAAAACTGAAGAAAATGGCGTCTGCTGCATCTTGTATACCCCTGGCGCACTGACGTCAGGGAAGAGGCGACAGCAACCGACACTGGACTTGGACTTTGGAATTCAGGCCGACTGCGGGTAGCCTGCCAGCAGGATAACCCAAGTGTAATGACTGCAACAGTGAATACACTTGAACATTTACATTTATGGTAGGTACACAACTGTACTTTATGTGGTACATAAACAAGCAGGGGGGAATCCACTTGTACCCTCTCTGCAGACTAGCCATGGCTCTGTGGAACACAGCCTTGAGCTACCAAATACACCTACAAGCACAATTCCTACCAGGCAAACTAAATTCACTGGCAGACGACTTGAGCAAAAATCTCATGGACCCACAGGAATGGAAACTAGAACCCAAAATATTCAACCTCCTGAGGAACAAATGGGGGACTCCAGAGGTAGACCTGTTTGCCTTCCCTTAGAACTACCAACTGAACAAATTCTGCACAAGAACTCCCCACAGCCAAGCTTGGAAAGTGGATGCCCGGTCTTTTACCTGGGAAAGCCTCTCAGTTTATGCCTTTCCCCCCTGCCTCTCCTCTCGAATGTTCTACTAAAGATCAAACAGGACAAGCCAAGGACAATACTGATTGCACAAGACTGGCCACACCAGCACTGGTACCCCCTCTTGCGCAGTATGACACTGCTACAAACATGGCACCTGCCTCAGACCCCTTCCCTGCTGTCCCAGCAGGTAGGCCATATTCTTCAAACCCTGAACCTTGCAGCCTGGCTAATTCCTTGAGCTTTCCTCCAGCATCCCTCAGTAAGCAGGTGCTGGATGTCATTCTGGAGGCAAGGAGGTCTAGTACTAGAAAACCCTATGCTGAAAAGTAGAAAAGATACTGTTTCTGGAGCCAGGCTCAGGGGATGGGCACAGCTTGCCAGGCTCAGAGGATGGGCACAGCTTACTTCATATTCTAGAATATTTAACAGGAATGCTGCACAAGGGCCTATCCTTCTTGTCAGTTAAAATGCATGCCTCTGCCATTTCAGCACATTGTAATACTGAGCCACCCCTCTTCTCTCACCCCTTGCTAAAACAATTCCTTAGAGTGACCAAAAATGTGAGACCCCCCCCAGGAGTGCTCCCTCTCCAGCCTGGGACCTTAACTTTGTATTGGAAAAGCTCACTCTTCCCCCCTTTTGAGCCAGCTGCAACAACAGAGTTGAAATTCCTTTCTTGGAAAACAGCTTTCCTTCTAGCCATCACTTCAGCAAGTGTCTGAATTACAGGCCCTCATGGCAGTGGAACCCTTCATTATCTTCTATGCGGACAGGGTTTCCCTCAGGACTAATCCTTCCTTTATGCCCAAGGTGGTGTCTAGTGTGGCCTTAAATTAGTCCATTCATTTACCTACTTTTTTTCCTAATCCACAAAACAAAGGGGAACGAATACTGCACACTGTGGACGTGCACAGACAACTTAGATTCTATTTGGACAGGACTAAGCCTCTCAGAAAATCTGAACAGCTGCTAGTTAGCTTTGCTGCTGGGGCAGAGGGGAAGGCCATTTCAAAGCAAACCATTTCCAAATGGATAGCCCTTTGCATTCATTTCTGCTACAAGCACCGTGGAAAACCTACCCCACAGGGGATAAGATCACATTCCACCAGGGCTGTAACTACCTCTGCGGCATTTCTCAGAGGGAGTCCCTACCAGGGACATCCTAGAAGCTTCTACCTGAAGCTCTGCACATAACTTCACTAAGCATTACCACATGCTTATCTTTTCTAAATCCAGAGCTGGATTTGCCACTGCAGTCTTGCAGGGCTTAATAGCTGGCCCTAATGCTGTTTAACCCCCCCCCCCTTAGCTTTGGGAATCAACCCAAATGTGATGACTGCAACAGTGAAACTTGAAGAACATAGTGCAGTGTTGTGTACACTTACCATAAATGTAGATGTTCGAGTGTATTCACTGTTGCAGTCCTGGTTATCCTCCCTCCAGACCCCTGACTTCTCTTGGCTCTACCTTTCCATCTTGTTGGTATATTTACTTTTTATTGTGTATTAGCTTTTTGATGGGGATGTATCATACCATATAATTGCTTCCTATTGTGGGGGCACCTGACATCTGGGGCAAGAAAAACTGATGTAATGGCATCAGCTACATGTTTTATACCCCTGATGTCAGGTAAAAAGCGACAGCATCCGATGCAGAAATCCAAAGCCACTGGTATTCAGGCCGGCTGAGGGCTACCTGCAGGCAGATAACCCAAATGTGATGACTGCAACAGTGAATACACTCGAACATCTACATTTACGGTAAGTGTACAGAACTGTACTTTCCTATGGTTCTTTTTTTCCAGACTCCATATGAGGAAGTTTCAGTGGTATCTCTATGCTGTCTGGCTTCAGCATTCAGCTCAAGCTCGACTTCCATTGGTGGATTCATCAGATCTCTCTGAATCCCAGTCTGCCTTTTCAGGTTCCGCTTTCCACTCGGGAGCTGTACACAAATGTTTGGGATCTGGGTTGGTGAGGCTTCTATAACAATGTTATTGTCCAGGGTTTTGTTCTCCCCTATAACTAGCAGATCATATTAATATGAAATAGATGAGAGCTCTGATTCTTGCTGCTCATGTTCTCTACTCCCTTTGGATTCCCGGCCCTCTAAGGGTGTTTACAGAAAGCACCACACTCATGCATTATAGCAACAAGGAAGGGGGCACAAAATCAGATAGCCTAGTATGAACCTATGAACCTATACCCCGGGTATCACTTCTGTGTCACTGTTAGACAGAGGCACAGTGTACTAAGCTCGAAAAAGGGTATAGCAAAATTAATTTAAAATGGGTGGCGAAAGCCAAACATACTCTGGCTAGGCTTATAAATGCCCTAGGGCAGATAGCCTAGTATGAACCTATGAACCTATGAACCTATACCTTCTTTGCAGGCTGGCTCTTCAAGTTTGGAATTCTGCTGTCCACCATCACTTGACTCTTCAGGCATTTACATACTGTCAGAGCACAGTCTTATGGCAGACACTCTGAACAGGTATATGGCAGATCTTTGCAAATGGGTGCCTCATAACCCGGTGTTCCTGGACATTGTTCATCAGTGGGGGTATCATCATCATCAGCCCTCTTTATCCCATTTTTCTACATGGGGTCGGTGTATCATGTTAACTGGCGCCAACTCTCTCTTGATTCAGTGCAATATTCCTGCCTTCTTCAACACTCATGCCTGACTGTCGCAGACCTTCTTCCACACAATCCATCCACCTCTTTGCTGGATGTCCTCGCTTCCTCTGACCTTCCTGTCTGTCCCAAATCTTCCTCACCAGACTGTCTTCTGCTTTTCTACAGATGTGCCCAAACCACCATAATCTGTTCTCTTTGATCTTTCCTGCAATTGGAGCTACTTTGGGTTCTACTCTTATGTCCTCATTTCTTCATCTGTCCCACATTGTGCATCCTACCACCTTTCTCAGGCACTTCATTTCCATCACCTCTATTTTCTTCACCTTTTCTGCCTTTACTGCCCAGGTTTCTGTACCATACAGTAGTACTGGTCGCACCACTGTCTTGTACACCTTACTTTTCAGCTTCTTTGGCATTCTTCTGTCATAGACTACACCTGACACTCTATTCCAGTTGGCTCTGATTCTAACTTTGACCTCTTCATTCAGACTTCCCTTCTCCTCAACTACCCCCCAGATACGTGAATCTGTTTACCTGTTCCACTGTCTTCCTTTCTATCTCTATTCTCAACTTCTTCTGATTTCCCCAATTTGCTGTCATTACTACCGTCTTATCTGTGCTTAGTTTCATCCCGTGCCCCATCAGATTTGCATTCCATTCCTCCTATCCTTTGCTGAAGTTCTAGCTCATACAGCAGCTTTGTTGATCCATCCCCTCCAACCTATTTGCCAGTGTAGTCCATCACCAGTATGAACAGCAGTGGGCTCAGAGTTGAACCCTGATGTACATCCACTCCCACTGGGTACCCCTCTGTGAGGCCGAACACAGTCTGTACTTGAGTCATTGGGTCCTTGTACATAGCCTGCACTAATTCTACCAATGTTTCTGGGACTTCAAACCACCGCAGTACTGCCCAGATCAGCTTTCTTAGGACCTTGTCATATGCTTTCTCCAAGTTTAGGAATGCCCAGTTGGACTCTCTCATCACTAGCTTCTTCTCAAGAGTCTTTCTCAGTGCAAACATCAGGTCAGTTATGCTGCATCCTGATCTGAATCCAAACTGCTCATCTCCCATCTTTCATTCTACTATTCTGCATATCCGTTTCAGTCACCCTCTCCAGAATTTTCATGCAATGTTGTAGGAGTTTGATGCCTGTGTACTGCCCACAGTTGTGGATGTCCCCTTTGTTCTTGTACACTGGCATGAGTATGCTTATTGTCCAATCATCTGGGATACACCTTTCTCTCCACACTGGGCCATTTCTCTCCTATCTCACCCAACATCTCTATCATATCTGCTGTGACCTCATCTGAGCCTGCTGCTTTCCCTGACTTCATCTTCCTTAGTGCTGTTTCTACTACTTCTAGGGTGGGCTCCTCTTCTTCTCTCATTGTAGGCTGTTTCTGGGGCAGTACAGCTTCTATGGGGTTTTCTTCAGAGACCAGATGGCTTTGTTAAGGTCTTTGCCTCCCATGCACAAGGTACAAGGTTTGATCCTGACCTCCGACCAATGCCTTTTTGGAGTTTGCATGTTCTCCCTGTGTCTCCGTGGGGTTTCTCCCATGTCCGAAAAACATGCTGAGTGTTTCCATCTCAAACTCAACAATGGGTGGAGCTGTGGGCAGCAGCACAGACTCTACATGGTGCCCTATAGGGGGAAGAGTTTTACAGACCAACCGCTTTGGGCATCTACTGTGGTTCATAGTATCCTCAAGATAGGAGAACACGGATCACAGACTGCACACCGGGCAGGGCTAGCCACTCGGTGTAAAATATGGATCTAGGTGATTTGGTCATGTTAACAAAAATTACATATATTAATATCAAATAGATGAGAGCTCTGATTCTTGCTGTTCATGTTCTCCACTCCCTTTGGATTCCCGGCCCTCTAAGGGTGTTTACAGACAACACCACACTCATGCGGGATATCAACAAGCAAGGGGATACAAAATCATACCTTCTTTGCAGGCTGGCTCTTTAGGCTTGGAATTCTGCTGTCCACCATCACTTGACCCTTCAGGCATTTACATACTGTCAGAGCACAGTCTTGTGGCAGACGCTCTGAAGAGGTATATGGCAGATCCTCACAAATGGGTGCCTCATAACTCAGTGTTCCTGGACATTGTTCATCAGTGGGGTACTTCCACAGTAGATCTTTTTTGCTGCCCCTGAACAAACAACATTACCAAGTTCTGTTTGAGAGTGTTAAGTCCTCTGGCTTGGAAAATGGGTGCCGTGTCTTTTTCCTGGAAGGCAGTATTTCTGTATGCTTATTTCCCTCATCCTCTGTTGCCAAAATTAGTACACAAGATTATGTGGGACAGACCCAAAATCTATTTCTTCTGATAGTAGAGTAAGTAAGTAATGTACTCCAATGTAATTTTAAAATCAGTTGAGTTTTATTTTTTGCAATTAACTATGAATTTCCTTGCGCTGTTGAATAGTGAATGGATGAGAGAATACAGTCCATTGTGTTGGTGTTGTTTTCTCAAATTACGTACTCCTCCCATGTTTTCCGTTTCTTCTATGCACTATGCTGTTATGCAACACTTCCACTGTACTGCAGGCCAAGATTGTGTCTGATAGATAGGTGTCTTTGCTAAAGTAAGTTAGGTCAGTTTTAATTATTCATATCATTAGTTGGTCTTTGAGTTGGAGACTCTTGAACAGTAAGTGTTTTCTTTCTCTGTACTTTAGGTCTTTAATATTATCTGATCATTTATGTTCTCTATAGTTACTGGTGTATTACAGTATTTAAATAGTCCTGCACTATTATACTGTAATTATTCTGCATTTTTCTGACTTTAAGTTAAAATTGCTTTTTAAAGTAAGAATGGACACACACCAACCAGAGTGAGTGACAGTTGTATGAGGCATATGTGGTATCTAGTGAGGTGGGGTGTGGGTGAACTTCAACTGGAGGACAGATCAGGCCTCACGAATAAGTAGTCCTATTCAGTAAAGTGTTTATTTTATTGAGAGAAAGGCCTCTGTTAAACATGCTATAACAAGGAGTTTCTTGCTTGATTCCTTTTTTTCCTTTTGATTATTCTTAGGTACTGCACCATTAGCATCTTTAGAAAAAGATAAAGACATCGACTTTGACTTGCTACAGGACCTGATGGATGTTGACATTGATCCTTTAGACATCGATTTGGAGAAAGATCCACTAGCAGCAAAAGTGTTCAAGGTTTGACTGAGTTTCTTATTGACTTCCCGTGTGTGTGTGTGTGTGTGTGTGTGTGTGTGTGTTTTGTATATATATATATATATATATATATATATATATATATATATATATATATATATTATAGATAGATATACGCAAAACCAAAGCATATATGTACATTTTTATTTTTGTAGTGAATTTGTGGCACCAGGGTATTTTAACTGCAATGCAGTTTATAACCTTCACTTATTATGTGGCGCACTGATTGTCTAGCAGGATCTTAAGGCTGCTTAAGTTTTTTTTTCCCCAGACAACCTCATGATGGCTTCTCTATCCTAGTTAGGCATATGTCTTTTTCTGTCATTGCATAGTCCTGTAATCTTTTGACTACTTAGTGAAAATTTAACTTGCTGGTGCAGTGCTTGTGTAATTCTTCAGAAAGTATTCATAATTTATTAGTGTTTTTGAGTGCACTTTTCATGTTACCTATTTCAGTGGTGTTTGCTTTGTGAAGTGCAAGGTTTGCACACACAGCCTGATTTCCTTTGTCACATGCTGAACATAAGTCTTTCTTACTTTTTTCTAAGATTTTTTTCAACTGCTTTTCCAGAATCATTTGATTCAGTACTAGAAGCTATAGGCACATTAATTGCTGTGTAACTAAGCAGCACTGTTTTTCAGAGGGTCACTGTGTGACTGCAGAGCTAGATAGACATATATGAGACATTGAGTAGTGCCAGCATACTCAAAAAGGACCATGTAATAATAAAAAAAAGCTTTGTGTTAATGAGAGAAGCTGCATTATACCACAGCATGGATGGCAGAGTGCTGTACTAGGTCATATGATGAATTTTCTGAATGTTACAATGAAGGTAGTCTAGCATGGTAAAAGCAATGTAACCTCGGGGGGGGGGGGGTTAACCTCATGCATGCAGTATAGTACTACAAAGCTGCATCTTGCACTCATCTTACAGAACAAGGGTAGCTTAGTGGCCATCAGATAGACCACTGTAGGGCTGCATGTCTAAGTGCCAACCCCGTTTCTCCAAATAAATTTAGCTGAAATTGGGTAGATAGGAAAGTAGGAAGGGGGTGGGAGAAAAACAGGCAGTGAGAAACGCACAAGGGTAACCTTAAAGTATAACAGATGGAGGGCAGGAAGTACAACTTTTGTTATTGGGAAACAGACCTTTTTCTTATGTATGAAAAAGCAGTGGGAAAGAGGGGTTAACAGGGCAGACAGACAGACTTAAAACAGACCTAGCCAAACAGGGCTAATAAATACAGAAATGTAGAGAGTAATGTGAATAGGCAGACATACTGATGGTGAACAAGTGGTGATCAGCGACAGTGAACAAGGAATGGGGAATGAAACGTAAGGGATGATGCACACCTGGAATGGGGGTAGGGTATACTTTTGATATGGCTAGATTCCAGGCTGACCCACAGTGCAATAAACCAAAGGCATCACTCACTCTGTTGACCAGTATTAGTGGTTGGCTGTATTTCAAATTTCCTGATCATGAAGGTCTGCGAGTGACTTCAGGCTAGGAGCAGCACCACAAATCAATACATGTTGTCCAGACAAGCATCCTATTCCTGCTGCACCGCAGCTGTCACCAGTTTCTGCACCTTGCATTAAGAATCCAGATCATACCCCTCAATGCCACTCTCAGAAGAGGTCTTCACTCTCCACCTCCAAAAAGTGGCCACAGTGTATACCAGTGATCTATCTGTCACCTCGAGCTATGGAACCATCACACGCTTCTGAGAGGCATTCCAGAGTTTGTAGTAACTAGTGACCTAGTGCTGCTCCTAAATAAAATTCACTTCTGAGTAAACAGGAAAAGTAGTTAACAAAACATACTAGTATTGGGTGAAAAATAAGTTGAATACAAAACTGGCAATAGATCTGTTTGTCTGTCTCTCTAACCTGTGCACTGCTTCTGGTCACTGTTAAAATGCCAGCACTGATCTTGAGAATGGATGATAGTGGCATCTGCCAGGCATCCACTTTCCATAAGGGCCCATCATATTGTACCCTAGCAGGCTGTCTTGAGAGTCCCTCTACAGGAAGAAGAAGAAAATCTTACTCTTCATGACAAAGTGTGATGAAGCTCTGAATTCCATTGCACGTGAAACAATCATGGCCACTCAGTCAGGCAAGCTGAAGGAGCAAAGTAGTAACCCTTTGGCTTACAGATGCATGCCATAGATCATGTGTCATGCAGCGTAGTGCTGCACTGTAGAACTGCAACATCTTTGTATTTGCAGTACTGTGGCACTATGGATGTACATATATTGCATGAGCATACTTGGTCACATGCTTTGTTTTCACCTGGAGAAATAAGGCTACACCAGCATGTCTGAATAGTGTATATCAGCTCAAAAACATATGCACCAAGTTGCTTTGTTTCCATAACCACAGTGCTTATTGGATGTTTTTAGCACGGTGTAAAGCACCAGTACTCTTAGGTCATCCTTGTTCCATGCTAAGCAACTGTAAAACACAGGGATTTCAATAAATATTCCATAGACTTGCTGCTTTATGGAGTTAGGCTAGGAGCTGAGGAGTTTAGTAGAGAGTCGCACCTGATAAAGTACGTCAGCAAGTAGAGCAAACACTGAAGCAGACATTTTAATGTGCTGGTCATTGGCGACAAAGACAGTGGCATGTCACTACAATGTCTTCCTGTGTTTTTATTTATTTATTTGGATGAACATCATATACAGTGGAAACATTGTGAAGACTATGGCACAGGGTTTGGGGCTCCAGAACAACACTTTACAGCATGGCTACAGTATGTAATCAGTGGGGGAGCGGCCCTGTACATAGCAATAACAGTAGCTGATAAATAGGTGTCTATCTGGATGCGAAAGCCAATGGCCATGAGTACAGTATAAAAATTGGGGTGGGTGGGTATCCTGTGCATAATATCAGTTTTGGCATATAAACAAGAATATAAAGGTTGAAGGATGCCAAAATTATGGTCATCCCATCAGCATAACATACACAAGCACGCGCACACACACACACACACACACACACACACACACACACACACACACACACACACACACACACACACACACACTCTGACTGACATGATTTGCTATTAGTTGCATATGTAGCAGCATGGTTCAGTTCCCAGGAGAATGAAGTGCTTCTCCATGGCCTGCACAGACATGGCATGTGTTTCCCTGGCAAAGCAACCACTGTTAAGCAGTTAAGTAATAGCAGGACCACATTTGTCAGGGAGTGATGCAGGATACAAATGCTGTGGGCCACCATAATAGATTTCTTCAGCAGGTTTGATGGAGGATCACCAACATCCATAATCACAAGGGACCTTTTAGAGGTACAGGTTGAACACACAAGTCTCACCAGGATGTGATGGACAGCTTCTACCCAAGAGTCCCTTTGCTGCTTTACCTTCATCTCCTGCGCACATCTGTGAGTTGGCTGCTGCACCTGACATAAACTAGTGGATGTGTAGTTAACAAGTGATCCAGGCCCAAAGAGCTGCTCCCCATACAGTGATGGAAACAGTATGCAAAATGATGGAATGACATGCAACTAGTGTACAGTGACACTGAATTAGGGCCAGGGAGCCCACGGTTTGAAACAAATTGCAACTTTCACTACAATCTCCCTGCATCAACCATGCCTTCCATGTCTGTATGTTTGGATATGAGATGGTTGGACACTGACTGCCCAAATTCAGACTGCTGAGACCATTTTATAGCGAGAGGTTCTGCTTGTCATCTGTGGGCACACAACCTGTTATGCCTAGATGTGGGTGTGGTCCAGGTAGTGACTGATAGCAGTGGGACACCTCTTCAGGCTGTATGCACTCGTTCATATAGTTCAGGCACATTTCTGCAGCGTGTGGGCACACAAGATGCCACTCCAGCTCATGGTCAGGTTTATCACTTGGTACACCCAGGAGAGTGAGCATTCATTGTCTTGTACTTCTGCTGCTTCCCTGTCTTGGACCACACCATGCCCAAAACCACAAGCCAGCATAGTGAATTATGGCAGCAGTCCCTTTGTGGCAGCGTGATCCCACTATTGGAAGATGAGATCCCTGACACCCCGCGGCTACCAAGGGTACATGACAACTGTGTTCACCTTCCATGATCCTACCCATCTCATAATGGTACAGTCATCTTTTATTGTCCCAGCCACTCCTATGACCCTACCCTATCTTACAGTGTTGCCCCCCCATCACCTTTGCAGGTGATGACCAACATGCTTTGTTTGCACTCCTTAACCTATGTGGGTATGGTTATGTCTAATGTACAGCGTTGTCATTCCATTTAGTGCCTTGCCACCACAACCTGGATGTTATAACACATGCATCACTTTATTCTGTTTTGTCTGTGCCATGGTCCATACCTGTTGTCCAGATGCTGCCTTGTTCCAGTGCTGCAAGATAGTGCACTTACCTCTCTCTGCCTTGCCCACTGCTGCTGCTGTTTTCCACTTCTGGAACAAAAGATACAGAAGGTCCTACCAAGTTGTTAACCTACTTATCCAACTATTTGTGTAATACCATGTCATGTAAAGCATTGCACACATTGACAGTCTTGTTGATTCAGGGTTGTATTGCAGTGCCCCCCCAAGGAATCATTCTTTGAGTAGACCATACAACCACTCCACAATATTACATGTTTTAGTATATGCTGCACTATAGGCCATTTCTTAAATTGTGTGGTGGTTGTAGATGAGGAGGATCAACCAGGGCTCTTGGGCATATCCAGCATCACCTGTAATATAGTTCTAAACAATAAACTACATATTGTCTGCTCCCTGCTTGCAGTGATACCTGTATGTTTAGATCTGTCTGTCTGTCTAGCCTGTGTATGTGTGTAATTACCCATTATACAATGATTGGTCTTTCTTATTAAAAACTAAATAAGCATTCTGATTGGACAGCCCAACCAGTGTGCCCTTTGTAATTCAAGCACATACCAATAGAAGAAAGTCCATCTACTGAAGTACCATACAGTGGCCAGACTTTTTTATTACAATATGTTATGAAGGGATAGTGTAAAAAAAAATCAAGTACATTCTCAAAAATAGACTCAGATACTTACCTGATGTTCCTTCTTTTTTTTACTCTGTCCCTCTGTAAAACTTGTCAGACTCTGGTTCCTGTCAACTGTACACATTTTCACAGAATGTCCAGATTTTTGCCTCATAGGCTTACTGTCTTCACATAAAACAGCAACAGAGATTGTCTTTTCTCTATTGCTCGTCTTCAATAGCACTGCGAGTAGTGTGCAAGTGTGGGAATGTAAGTCCCATACGCATGCACAGTACATCAGAAAACATGGAAGAACACTATAGCTCTGTAATACAAGGATATTATGTAAGAAATTTAAGCAATTTCTTTCTTAAATAATGTCAATGTATAATAACAATTACCCACTCATGGGTGTTTGGTATATCAGGATTTACCCACAGCTGGCTTTGTCTAATCACTCAGGTTTCACCCTTGTGATGAAACCACGGCAACTCTGCTATAACCAGTTGTGGGTTATTGTTTAAGTAGATGACCATGGAAGATTTCCCTCACCCAGGAACCGTTGAAGTAGGTTGGATATTTAGTATATGTATATAGTATATGCTGCACTATAGGCCATTTCTTAAATTGTGTGGTGGTTGTAGATGAGGAGGATCAACCAGGGCTCTTGGGCATATCCAGCATCACCTGTAATATAGTTCTAAACAATAAACTACATATTGTCTGCTCCCTGCTTGCAGTGATACCTGTATGTTTAGATCTGTCTGTCTGTCTAGCCTGTGTATGTGTGTAATTACCCATTATACAATGATTGGTCTTTCTTATTAAAAACTAAATAAGCATTCTGATTGGACAGCCCAACCAGTGTGCCCTTTGTAATTCAAGCACATACCAATAGAAGAAAGTCCATCTACTGAAGTACCATACAGTGGCCAGACTTTTTTATTACAATATGTTATGAAGGGATAGTGTAAAAAAAAATCAAGTACATTCTCAAAAATAGACTCAGATACTTACCTGATGTTCCTTCTTTTTTTTACTCTGTCCCTCTGTAAAACTTGTCAGACTCTGGTTCCTGTCAACTGTACACATTTTCACAGAATGTCCAGATTTTTGCCTCATAGGCTTACTGTCTTCACATAAAACAGCAACAGAGATTGTCTTTTCTCTATTGCTCGTCTTCAATAGCACTGCGAGTAGTGTGCAAGTGTGGGAATGTAAGTCCCATACGCATGCACAGTACATCAGAAAACATGGAAGAACACTATAGCTCTGTAATACAAGGATATTATGTAAGAAATTTAAGCAATTTCTTTCTTAAATAATGTCAATGTATAATAACAATTACCCACTCATGGGTGTTTGGTATATCAGGATTTACCCACAGCTGGCTTTGTCTAATCACTCAGGTTTCACCCTTGTGATGAAACCACGGCAACTCTGCTATAACCAGTTGTGGGTTATTGTTTAAGTAGATGACCATGGAAGATTTCCCTCACCCAGGAACCGTTGAAGTAGGTTGGATATTTGCCAGATGTGAGAATTGTGGGAATTGATGAAGTAGGGAGCAGTCAGTGGCTTCCAAGACCTCATGGAACCAGGGTAATTAAAGCTGCTCGTGTTTTAGAATCCACAAGCATGGGCACCCCCCCCCCTCCGTTTTCTGTTTGTGAGTGGCACATTTCAGAAATGTTAAATACAGTCTTCCTGTCCACATGGAAATTATCCTCAATCTACTTTTCACTTGAGGTAGTGGTATGTCAGATTTAGCCTGCACCACCTCGGTCTGTGATTCACAATATTGTAGGCACTATCTAGCATGGTGGCCTTTAGCATGTTACTGACCTACAGCTGCTTCTGCAGCAAACGTCACTTTCCTTATGTACACCACGATTCTTAGTGTATAAAATGGGTATGCACTGTAACGAAGGGCATTTCTGAATCAGTTTGCCATTGAGTTTTTTTTTTTCATTTGCATGGAGTTCCTTATTTCTGTAATAATATATACGCATTAGCATGCTCTATATACTGTGGTATCTTGAGCATTGCATGGTCACACTGTTCATGTTTTTAATCACAAACACTTTGCACATTGCCACTACCTGCCCTGATTTACACTGCTACATTGTTGAACATTTATGAATTCTGTCCTTTTCAAATTGTCACTGGTTTTGTTTGAAAACTATTATTATGGCTTGTGTTTGTCTTCACTAATGTGCAGTCATCTTGCATCACACAGGCATGTCTCAGAATTATAATAATGCTAAATTGCTCATTTGGACTAAAAATTATAGTGTTTTGTGTTTTTAGTAATGTAAGTTCTGGCTTAATGTGTCTGCAGTTTAACAGTTTTCACAGAATATGGAAGACGCACTTTATCGTGAACACATGTAGGTGCAAGCATAACTCTCAGAAGTTAGAACCAAGACAGCTGCATCTTTATTTTGCATTATCCCACTCCATCAGATGTAATGATTAATGCACAAACAGAAGTTCATTTGGGCATGATACTGCTCATTTGAAGGCTATCCTGTTCATGGTTTTGTACAAAAGTCCTCATACACCCATCCTCATTTTGTGATAGAAGAGCAGTAGTTACCTTAATTAAATATTATAGATGATCTAAGAATTAAATATTTTTCTTTAGAAGCATGCTAAATCCCTATTTTATTAGGTATTTTAGTACTCATATTCTGACCACTGAAAATGAAAACAATATGCTGGCAGGGTTATTTGCATCCACCCCTTTATTCTTGCAGTTTTTGCATCTAGCATTCTGCACCAATCCCTAATGCCCACTCCCAATTACACCATCATCGAAACAACGGATTCAGGAAGTAGACCAGCAGTTTGCATTATGTGCACTAAGAACAGCACTTTTTCACACTGCCCCTTGACTTTCTTCCCCTGTAGTAATAGTTGCCTTGTTATTACAGCAGTGACTGATTCCAGACATTCTCCATCAGCATGCGTATCATATGCTAAGATAAGCACCATACCTCTCAACGTATTAGCATAAGAAACCTGGACAGAGTCAAAAGCAGTAGGCCCCAAAACGGACAAATTTTAAATATTGATTTTATAAACCTAGAAAGTGCTAGAATAAAATGTGTTGAGTTAGCATGCATTTTCTGAAGCATATGAAGTCTTTAAAAAATCTCTCTTATTAGTACCTTTGCTCTTCAGTGATTTGCAGAAAATTTTACGAGGAACAGACCAAAACTATGAGGCAAAAATCTGGATAGTCTGTGAAAATCTGTACAGTTGAGAGGTATGATGAGCACTAAGAAAATAAAACACTTTTATATTAATTTTATTAAAAACAAAAGAAAAACATGTAAAGTAGTTTTAATATTACCTCTCAACCTCTTAGCACAAGAAATCTGGACAAAGCCTAAAAATTTGTGCTTGTGCTGGACTAAGGACCAAAAATAGGGAGATTTTTTAAATATTAGAAAGTTTCTAGAATAACAGATGTTTGTTAGCTTGCGTTTTCAGAAGATTATTAACTTTGAAACTCAAATGCATATCATTAGATGTCCTTCCATATCACTGCTACAGTATTCCTTACACTAGGGATCCCCTGCCAAGGGTAGCCCAACATCTGGCCAGTATACCAAAGCCTTAGCTTGTTTTAGGGGAATGTCATATGTCACAGATATGCTCCCTGCTCATGTCATAGGGCATAAAGGTGACGTACAGACATACCTACCTCAAAACTTCTTGCTGCCAGTCAGAACGATGATATCTTCAATCATCTGTCTGAATGCTCTTTTGTCTGCTTGTTGCCAAGCTGTTTCAGATAAGTGCCCTGTTGGGGGTTTTCTCTCTTATCTTGCATTTTACTTTTGGTTGCAAGGTTACATGTCACCCAGAAAGGGAAAATCCTAGTGTGGGAGACAGGTTCCCCATAAGGACTGTCATGAGCACTATTTATTTTGCTTGGGTGCTTCCCACAACCATACATCATGCCCTATTTATCAGGCGTTTGTCCCTATAACTCTTTGTAGTCATCTCTCCTCCTTATCCATCTACCTGGAAAATGAAAATCTTAAGTTGTTGGGGCAGGGTACAAGGGCAGAATCATCCCTGACTGCGGGTCAGCCGTCTGCTAATTAGACGGCCTAAAAAGTTAGGTTGGATTCTACTGTTGTAACGCCTCGGAAGATTGTCCTACTTGTCCATCGGATTCCTCTGCTCCAACCGTTTCAGAGGCCAGCATGGATCCTGCTTCTTGCATGTCCTCGGAGGCTTTGCAGACGTCCATTTTGTTTTTTCAGGGGGACCACAGCTGATAATTTCCGAGGGACTGAGGGGTGTTCTGCAGGTTCTTGTTAGGAGATTCCCACTACGTTGATTGAGTGTGGGCAGGGATCCGAACCTCCTAAAATGTTTAGGGCTGACATCCCTGTAAAAAAGAAGCAGAAGGCAAACCATATTTTCTCTGCTCCTAAGAATAGTCAGCACGAATAGCAGGATTTTACGCAGGGTTTATTTAATGCTGTTATGGCTTTGAAGCCCCGTCTGGGAGTGGGAGTTTCTGTTTCTGTCCTCCCTTCTTCCTCTACTCCTCTTAAGAGGCCTAGGGAGCAAGATTCTTCTGATGAGGAATTGGACTCGGATGAAGAGCCTTTGGTGTGTTTCTCCCAGATTCCCTCCCCATTGGATTATGGTTCTGAGAAGGAAGACTCTGCTTTTGAGGCATAGCTGGTTTTAGGCACCAGCGAACTCTGCAGTCGCTGGGGGCCCCTTGTTCCCTGGGGGCCCCCAACCTCAGCAAGTTATGTTATCGTTATATTTTGTAACCTGTATGTAAAACCAACAAAAGCTAGTACAGCAGTCTTGTATACTTAATAAACCACAAGGGTAATAACGCTTATTTATATCTCCCCTTAAAATACAAAGATATTTCTGGTTGTAGTAGCAGTGTTTTGTCAAGTAACAGGCATCAGAATTCCATTAAATATCTTGCCACTGGCATAGTGCCCCTGGCTTAGTTAAAACCTACTGTTAGACATTTTCTCCACTAAAACTAACTACATAGCCAGCTTTAGGTCCCTATAAAACCCGTGGCTGCAGGGGGGCCCCCTTAATCATCCTTGACTGCTTGGGGGCCCCACAAAACTGCTGCTGACTGGGGAAAATAAGGAATAAAAGATGTATTAACTTCCTAATTATGCTCTTTAACATGAACAGGGCTGTGTTATGACCCTGTTAGGATGAAGCTGATAATGAACATGAGCAGTATAAGCACTAGAGAGATCAGCAGTCCAGAGTGACTTATCTCAGTGCAAACTTTGCATTTTAAGACGAGCTGATGCTTCCGATCATCAGGGATAGTTTTCTCTTTCAGGTAGTTTTATAAATACCAGAACACCAGATATTCTAACTCTCAATTTCTTTGCTTAAGAATTCAGTGTAATCCCAAAAATAATAGAATAAAAGCTCAGAATCAGGAATACATTTAAATATTACTCTACTTCACTTAAAAAGTTACTTGAATAGCATCATTTGCATCAACATGCATTTTTGGACAATAAGTATAAAACTTAGATGTCTGGATTGATTGTAATACTGAAAGATTTACCAGCAAGTCAAACTTTTTACAAAGGACAAAGCAAAAGTATGAACAAAATCACTGACATTCTCTGAAATCAGGGACAGTGACAGGTATGCATTATTCCTCAATGAGATAAATAAAAGTGACTTATCCCTAAATAAAAGTGACTTATCCCTGCTGCTGTTTGGTGACTGCTAAATAGCATTCAATGATCTCATGTAGACAAGTACCAGTGTTGCACAATGTATTGCTGTTAGTTGAAATAAGTACAAAAGTAGTACTGCTATGGCTTATAACTGTGTGTGTGTGTTGTGTGCGCACGCAGTGCACCCAGTAATGGACAAAGACATTATTCTTTTGTGTATCAGTAAAAAAATGTATCTAACAAGTAATTATATTTCAAAGGGTAAGACATAAAATATATCACAGAACATTCAGACGCTTAGATATTCATGGGGTCTGGTGGCCCCCACTCACCAGACTGTCTAAATGGATAATGAGGACTTCCTTAATCATCCTTGACTCTGTGAGGGCCTCCACAAAAGCTGTTGTTGGTTGGAGAAAAATGTATTAATTTTCTGAATGCACTGTTTAACCTGAACAGTGCTGATATATGACCCTTTTAGGCTTAAGCTGATAATAGCCTCTGTTTTCAACCACACCCATTCCAAAACCAGCTCTGCTGAAATGTTTGTGTTCAGAAAGCTGTTACAGGTTATGAGGAGCTGGGGATTGTGTGGTTATGTGTGGTTATTACAACTTTAATTTTCATCGCAAACAAACCTTAGAGGTGCACACAGAAAGTCATTATAGCTTGTGTTTGAACTGAGGGCAGTGTTTCTCACATAGCTCAAAGGTGTACAAAGAAGGTTACTATAGCTTGGGTAGGACTGGTGTACTGTGTAGGAATAAAAGATTAGATTATATTACTGAAAATTTTCTCACAATCCTATATCAGGCACATGTACATGCGGCTAGCTGCCTTTGAGGGTTAGGGGTGAAGAACATGCTATGTGTATGTGTATCAGCAGTCACTTGAAATATATTACTAAGGCAATTCGAACCTCTGCTTTCATCCCAGTCTAACACCAAAGGAATACATAGGCAGTGACTGTCTTTTGTAGGGGGTTAGGGAGTCCAGCAATCTTCCCAGATAAGACCTATATATTCCTACAATTACTGGCTTGTTAGTTTACTGTGAGCTACTATTTTGTCAGCTTTGAACAATAAGCTTGGGCACAGCTTATGTCTTCATTGAAAGAAAAAAAAATAAGACTGAAATTCTTTTCTTTTTCATGATTTTTGTTTAGGCCACCATCGGAGTAAAATGTTGAGAAAATGCTCTGAAATGCATCTCGGACCATCTGTAAACATATGGCTTCTTGGGCCCTGGCTTATTTGAGTTATTTCCTAAATGGTTATCACTGTGCTGTCTTGTTCAGGAAAGGTGTGTTGAAATGATGCAAGGAAAACTAAAGCTGAACAGCAACAGTGTATTTCTTACCTTAATCCGTTTCTGTTCAAACCATTATTGGATGAAAAGGTTGTGTAAAAAGAAAAAAAACTTTAAAATGCACCTCAGAGCATATAGAAAGTTGTGGCTTCTTGAATAAGCTTGAGAGTAAGGCAAAATGTGAGAAAAGGAAGAAAAAAATAATGTGCATGGTATGAGGAGCTCACAGGAGGGGGTTAGAGGAGAGGACTGGAGGGTGTATGGGGGAGTGTTGAAACGGTAGGCCTAGTCATCAGTTCACTTTAAGTCCAGACCTGTACATAGAGTTGTTGTAATGTACCACTGTTGCAACTAAATGCCAGTAACTGTAAGTATCCCTTTGTTAGACAGGTCAACATTGTGTGGTACATAGGCCTGTTGTAATGTAAGAGCTTGTAACTACAGGTCTGTCTGTGCATACTCCTAAAAGTTTGCAGCATGAACTAAAAGGTTGCTTAGGGGAGAGATGGCATTGACAGGATGGTACTTATACTGAAAGTGCCTAGGGGGCCCCCAACTTGACATTTGCTCGGGGCCCCCAAAATGTTAATACCAGCCCTGTTTTGAGGAGATTCTTTTGGGGATACTATCTGTCATATGATGGAAATTTTTAAGTGGGATACACTCAGGTGTCTGATATTCAGAAGAAGTATTATGAACTCCATCAAATGGATTCTCCTAAGCCCTGTGCTGTTCCTCCTATTCTTACTGCTTTGTTGGATACTTTTTCAGCACTTTCTTAGGCTCCTGATTCCCAGCTACCTACTGCTAAAAAAAACTGATAGGTTTTATAAGCTGCCTAGTGATTGTAAATTTCTTTACAAGTGTCCCTCTTTGACTCCTCTGAGATTTCTGTTTCTTTTGATAAGCCTTCTAAGCTTTTGCCTTCATCTAAACTGCTTCCCTCTGACAAGGACAGTAGGGCAATGGAACGATTGTGCAAAAAATTGTACACTGCTGCTGTCCTGGCCTTTTTCAGCTTTGAATTACCAGATCTGTATGACCAGGAATGATGTTCTTCGTGTTTCACTGTTGCAGTCATTACATTTGGGTTATCTGCTTGCAGGTAACCCTCAGTTGGCCTGATTATCAAAGTCTTGGGTCCTGCATCGGTTGCTGTCTCGTCTTCCATGACGTCAGGTAGTCAGGGGTATAAAGCATGCAGCCGACGCCATTACATCAGTCTTTCATGCCGTGCGGTGCCCGAAGCAGAAGCAGTTCGCAAGTGCCGGTTGGCCGACTCCTGAAAATTTTCGTTTTTCGAGTTTCAGATCTGAAGTCTTCAAAAGAGCTAAGTACCCCGTTGGGATCCTTTTTCTTGCTCTAAACCGATGTCAGTGAAAGTTAACAATTGTATTTCTTGTGGAAAGCAAATACCTCGTAAAGATTTTCATTCATAATGCATTCCTTGCTTAGGCCCAGACAACGACGTCCCTCGCTGTCGGTTTTGTGCCTTATTCAATCCTCAAAATATTCGTCGTCGGTTCATTTTTGCATCTAATTATTTTGGTACTCAGTTCAATTATCCAGAAATGGCTTCGGTAAGCCATCTGACTACCGACATTCCAAAAAAACGTAAAGAAAAAGACAGAGACAGACCAAAGCTGCAGATGACGCTTCCTTAAAGCTAGTCGCCTGTTTGCCAGTACTCAGTGAGGCGCTTTCGTAGCCCCAGATACCTGCTACTTCAGATTCGCAGGCCTCTACTGAGACCAATTTGGAGTCCGGTATGCTGCGGGATGCTTCTTTGACTATGGAACCTGCGGATGTCTCTACCTTGGATGGGTCCAGAGCCACTGTGCAGGCACCAGCTTCTGAGGGTGTATTCAGGCCTACTGACTTGCATATCAAACCAACGCCATCTTCTTCTTCAAGGCCTAAAACTCGATCCATGCCTAGAAAACTGATGCTCAGACCACAGGGTCAGGCCCCTATGCCTAAAAAACAAGTGATAAGAATGGCTGAAGACCTTATTACTCTAATTAGGGGAAGCCACCCTTCTCCCCCTAAGAGATCTAGAACTGATTTTCCTTCTGATTCTTCGGATCAGGATTCTGAAATTTCTGTTTCTTCTGATAACCAGGATTTGCCCTTATCTACCTTTGAGGATTCTGATGCAGAGGACTCCATTCCCTCTGCTTCCCCTTCAGAAGATTTCTCTTTTGGTGAAACTTTGCATACTCTTAGGGAGCATTTCCACTGGGAAAGCCAGGATTACTCTGACTCTAAAAAGAGGCTTAGGGAATTCTTACTCCTACCTCAACACAGACCTTTAGCTATCCCTCCTGTACTGGATATTGTAGATGGTGTCTTCATGGAATCTAGCCTGGCCCCAGACACTTTACCTTCGGCTCCCAGAAAACCTGACAGGTATTAGAGTACCTGATTCTCACACATTCCTCTTTAAAAATCCTACTGCAGATCCAGAGACTATTTCACAGGGACCCAAAGGCATTAAGGCTACTACTGCCAAAATCCCTACCCCCTCTGATAGAGATTCCAGGGCCCTGGATAGATGGGGCAAGAAGGTATACACTTCTGCTACTTTGGTCATTAAGGCCTTAAACTGCCAGTTTCATATGTTAAAATATCAGCAGCATATTATTGGATTACTTAAACAGAAATTTATGTTGATTCCTGACTTTGCTGAAAATAGACTTACTTGCAGGATTTAATGGATTCTGCTGAACAAATTGGTAAACATACTTTGCAATGTGATTTTGATTCCTTAGAGGCATCTTGCAGGGCTGCTGTCACTGGGTCTGTACTTAGAAGGCATGCTTGGCTTAAGGAGCAAACTTTACCAGATCATGTTAAAGCTAAATTACTGGATGCTCCCTTAAACCAAGACCACCTGTTTGGTAACAAAGCAGAAGTAGTACTTAAAAAGATGGAGGAAAAAGCTAAATCTATGCAAACTGTTAAAGATTTCCTGCAAGTACAGCCTCCCAGATTTAGTAGGCACTGGCCTTCTAAGAATTGGGCCTTTGCTGTCTCTTCCAGGCCAGAACCAGGACCAGCAGACCACCCAGCCTTCAGTCTCAAGGTACTTACAGGCCTAAGCAGTGGGGGGGCTCCCTCTTCAAAAGCTGGAAATGGTAAGGCACCCCCTATACTAAACTGTCACAATGACTTAACCTTAAACCTTCCAAACCCTGCTCAACTGACTGTTCTTTTATGGGGAAAGATCACCCTGCATGCAAAAAAATGGGATCTCATTACCCAAGACAAATGTGTTCTAAATATAGTTTCCAAAGGATACAGATTCCACTTCCACTCCTTACCAACCCCAAACGGTTGGCCAGACCTACCCCCAAATCAGTGGGCAGAGGCTCAACAGCAGGTTCTCAATCTTCTAAGTATCAGGGCTATTCAACCTGTCCCAGAAGAGGAATTGGGACAAGGGTTTTACTCAAAGACTTTTCCTGGTACCCAGAAAAGACAGTACCTGGCATCTTGTCCTGGACTTGTCTATCCTAAACACCTTTTTGGTAATCCCAAAATTCAAAATGCCTACTCTTCATCAACTGTTTCCCATGCTAGGCAAAAATGCCTGGTTGGCAACATTGGATTTAAAGGAAGCTTATCTGCACATCCCAATAAGGGAATCTTGCAGAAAATACCTACACTTCACAGCAGGCTACATGCACTATCAGTTTTCTGCACTGCCTTTTGGTTTGTCTACTGCACCCAGGGTATTCTCAAAGTGCTTAGCTCCAGTCATTGCATTCTGCAGGCAAAGAAATATTCAAATATACCCATGCCGGGACAGTTGTCTAATTCAGACAGAAAGCCTGGACATACTATTAAATCATCTGGCATTTGTAAAGAAACTGCTAACCTCACTGGGGTACACCATAAACGAAAAGAAATCTCACCTACTATCCTGCCAACAAATTGTATTCCTGGGAGCAAGCTTGACTACAACTTCCCAGATGGCCTACCTCACGCCAGAGAAACAAGTTTATTTGACAGCCTACTTCAAACTACTGGCCACAAAGACCGAGTTATCTTCAAGGAAAATACTGCAAACCCGTTCGTGGCCTCTTGCATTCTACTAATTCCATATGCAAGACTGCTTATGAGGAAACTGCAATGGTATCTAAAAAGCCTATGGTGTCAACATTCTCAGGACCTGGAATCAATAATTCCCATCATTCCTTGTCTAAAGACAGAGCTCCTTAGGTGGGCAGAGGTCTCCCACCACAACAAGGGACTACCATTCACTGTACCCCCTGCCACCCAAACCCTAACAGATGCATCAGAATATGCATGGGCTCACTTGGCAGGGCAGTGCATTCAGGTCAAATGGAACCCGAGTCAAATGCACCTGCATATCAGTCAAAAAGAAATGTTAGCTGTACAGAATGCTCTGACAGCCATCAAGGACCACATTCGTCCAGGACAATTATTGGTAAAGACCGACAATTATTGGTAAAGATGGACACTGTTATGTTGTACATAAACAAGCAATTTGGAACTCACTCATACTCCCTCTGCAGACTAGCCATGGCTCTGTGAAACACAGCCTTGAGCTAACAAGTGCAACTACAAGCTCAATTCCTGCCAGGCAAACTAAATACACTGGCAGACGACCTAAGCAGAAATCTCACAGACCCACACGAGTGGAAACTGGAGCCACAGATATTCAACATTCTGAGAAACAAATGGGGGAACCCAGAGATAGACCTGTTTGCCTCCACTCAGAACTACCAATTGGACAAATTCTGCACAAGGACTCCTCACAGACAAGCTTGGAAAGTGGATGCCCTGTCCTTTACATGGGAAAGCCTCTCAGTTTATGCCTTTCCCCCCTCTGCCTCTCCTCTCAAAAGTTTTACTAAAGATCAAAAAGGACAAACCAAAGACAGTACTCATTGCACCAGACTGGCCACGCCAACACTGGTGTATCCCCTCTTGCGCAGTATGTCCCTACTGGAACCATGGCACCTGCCTCAGACTCCTTCCCTACTGTCCCAGCAGGAAGGCCAGATTTTGCACCCCCAGCTTCAAACCCTGAACCTGGCAGCCTGGTTAATTACCTGAGTTCTCCTATACCATCCCTCAGCAAACAAGTGCTGGATGTCTTCCTGGAGGCAAGGAGGCCTAGTACTATAAAATCCTATGCTGAAAAGTGGAAAAGATTTTATTCCTGGAGCCAGACTCAGGGGATGGGCACAAGAGTGCCCAGTTTACCGTATATTCTTTAATACTTAACAGAGATGCTTCACAAGGGCCTTTCCTTTTCTTCCATTAAAATTTATGCCTCAGCTATTTCAGCACATTATAATACTGAGCCACCTGTCTTCTCTCACCCCCTACTGAAACAATTTCTCAGAGGGGCCAAAAATTTAAGACCACCCAGGAGAGCTCCTACTCCTGCCTGGGACCCTAACTTTGTATTGGAAAAGCTCACTCTACCTCCTTTTGAGCCAGCTGCAACTGCGGAGTTGAAATTTCTTTCTTGGAAAACAGCCTTCATTCTAGCCATCACTTCAGCAAGAAGGGTGTCTGAATTACAGGCCCTCATGGCAGTGGAGCCTTTCATCATCTTTCATGCGGACAGGGTGTCCCTCAGGATCAAACCTTCCTTTATGCCCAAGGTGGTATCCAGTGTGGCCCTTAATCAGTCCATTCATTTGCCAACCTTCTTTTCTAATCCACAGAACAAAGGGGAACGAATACTGCACTCCTTGGACATGCACAGACAACTTAGATTTTACTTGGACAGGACCAAGCTTCTCAGGAAATCTGAACAGCTGCTAGTTGCCTTTGCTGCAGGGGCAGAAGGGAAGGCCATTTCAGAGCAAACCATTTCTAAGTGGATAGGCCATTGCATTATTTTCTGCTACAAGCACCATGGAAAACCTATCCCAGAGGGGATAAGACCCCTTTCCAACCAGGGCTGCATCTACTTCTACAGCTTTTCTCAGAGGTGTTCCTACCAGGGACATCCTAGAAGCTGCTTCCCGGAATTCTGTACATACTTTCACCAAGCATTACCACTTGCCAATTTTCTCTAAATCCAGAGCTGGTTTTGCCACTGCAGTCTTGCAGGGGCTAATAGCTAGTCCTAATGCTCAATAACTACCTCCTCCCTTTCTTAGCTTTTAGTATCTCCCCAAATGTTATGACTGCAACAGTGAAACGTGAAGAACATAGTACAGTTGTGTACACTTACCATAAATGTAGATATTCAAGTGTATTCACTGTTGCAGTCCTGGTTACCCTCCCTCTAGCCCCCTGACCTCTATTGGCTATACCTCTCTTCTTGTTTACTATACTTAAGCTTTCTGATGTATTTGCCTTTTGTTGGAGGTGTAACCTTATATTTAATTGCTTCCCATTATGGGGGCACCTGACATCTGGGGCAAGAAAAACTGATGTAATTGTGTCAGCTGCATGCTTTATACCCCTGACTACCTGACGTCATAGAAGATGAGACAGCGACCGACGCAGGACCCAAGACTTAGATAATCGGGCTGACTGAGGCCTACCTGCAAGCAGGTAACCCAAATGTAATGCTGCAACAGTGAATACACTCGAAAATCTACATTTATGATCTGTACACAACTGTACTTTTCAGCTGTCCTGCTTCAGGCCTGTCAAGCTATTTCAGAACTTCCAGATTCTGAGGGGAAAGCTTTGGCCCTTTCTTTGTTGGGGTCCTCTTTTCAAGTAGCTTGCCATTCCATTAAATGTAGTTGTGACGCAGCTGATGCTTCTTCTAAAACTGCTGTCTTTGGTTCTGTGTTTCAGCGTTATTCCTGGCTTTGCCTTCAGCCTTTGCTTGATGATATTAAGGCCAAATTGATGGACGCACTCTTGACAATGAAAATCTCTTTGGTTCTGCAGCTGCTGAGCTTTTTAAGTCTCTTTGGGAGAAGAATAAGGCTATGCAGGAATTGAAACTACTTTTGTTTCCCCTGTTCCCAAATTTCAGAGGAATTATCCTACCAAGTCTGCTTTTGTGCATAGACAGTCTTGTCCTCTTTCCAAACGTAAAAGGGATTCTAGAAGGGCTCCTCTTGCTAGGTCCTCTCAGACTCAGACTCCTACAGCTCAAAAGCCCCCTTTTCCAGACATACCAGGTTCTGTCTGTCTACTTCCCTCCCTTCCTCCTAAGCCATGTTACTTTCTCTCTGTCTTACCCTGTTCCTTCATAATTGGTTAAGGGTCACTCAGGATTCTTGGGTTCTATCCATCATTCAAACTCACCCGGACTCTGCCACAGCTTGCTGGGAGCGAAAGGTTAGTTTGCTTTTGATTTCTTGTACTTTGTATTACTTTATTGCCTTTTTCTATTTTGTATATTGTGATTTGTTTTCTTTGCACTATATTTTAATTGTATTCTGCTTTTAATTGCATACTAAAACTGAAAAAGACAAAAGCTGTGTCTCTTGCGAGTAAGACAGATTTTTTTCCAACCCTGCCTCTGTGTTATTGTTGTGTTCTTAAACACCACTGTCTTTCTATTTGTCTGTTCCTTATGTTAATTTGACCATATATATCCTTCCCTCTCTCCTTTCACTAGCTGGTGTGATTAAGCACAAAATTGTCATTTTGTGAAATCGCTGCCCTTCAGCTATTTAAATGTATTGGCCATTCCACTGTATTCCATAGTACCAGAATTCAAACTGCCCACCCCCTTTCAGTGTATCTTGCTCTCTTAAAATTGTTTCTCTCCACTTAGCTAAAACGTAAGTTACCCACTTTCATAGTTATTTATTTATTATTTTTTATTTTATTTATTTTACATTTGTTGACCGGGATGATCCGACTGAGCTGAATATTCCTTTTTCAACAGAGGCCCGGGGAGCAAAGCTCCACAGTAATACAAGTCATTAAAAGCATTAGAATTTCACAGTAGTTACATAGAAAGTATGTTAGTTAATACAGCGATAATTAGTTAAGAAGCTTCATTGTTTTGAAATGTAAGCATTAAACAATATAAGACAATAATTCATAAAAAGCAGCAATAATTATAAGTAACAGTAGATGTTTATAATAAATAATTGAAATCAGTAGAGGAAATGAGATTTGTAGATGTAAAGGTAAATAGTATGCAGAGGTTATAGTTCATCATCGGAGGTAAAAAAGAACATAGTGATAGTGAATAGTAAGATAGATTTAGCAAGTGGACTGAATGTAGTTTATGGAGGATGATAACAAGGGCAGGAACAGTGTGCTTTTAGATATTCCTTGGTTGCAGTTTTGAATTGATTAGTTTGTGTAAGAGACCTGATTTCTAATGGCAGTTTATTCCATGATATAGAATGATTGGAGCTATAGTGATTGTATCCAAATTTAGTTTTAGCTTTGTATATTTGTAATATGTTTTGGTCAGAGCTACGTAAGGACCTAGTAGGGGCGTATTGAGAGATTAAAGAGGATAGGCTAGAACAGAAGGATTGCTGGTATAGAATTGTATGGATTATCTGTAGTTGGGAGTGAAGGAGTGAGTAGGGTAGTTCAAGCCAGTTTAAGTATCTTAGTGACAGACAATGGTGAGATTTATAACTTTGTTGGGCAGCAAATCTTGCAACCTTATTATAGGTGGATTCTAGTTTTGCTAGAAGTGTGGAGTTGAGATTAGTGAGAATTTGACAGCTATACAGTAGAGTGGGTAGTAGGTATGAATGAGAGAAGGGTATCTCTTGCTTTATTTGTACGAAACCTTTTGTTTCGATAGAAAAGGCCCAGTTTTTGGTGTGTCTTTTCAATACAGTTATTTATATGCAAGTCAAATTTAAGTTAGTCATCTCTTGTTACTCCTAGTAGTTTTGTGCTAGTTTCAACTATGATGGATGTGTTGTTAAGGGAGAGTGCTGAAAAGGTTGATTTAAGGTGGGTCAGGTTTTTAGGAAGAAAGAGTATGAGTTTTGCTTTTTTAGGGTTAAGTATTGGCTGGTTGCCACAGAGCCAGGATTCAACTGAGTTGAAAGATGCTTGAGTAGCAGAGATAAGGTCATCGGGAGAATCTGCAATGCTGATGACTGTAGACGGGATGACAGAGGAAGATTAGTGAAGATATTAAAAAGTAATGGGCCTAGGATAGATCCTTGGGGTGACACCCATTTTCACTGGTAAAGGGAGGGATAGAGCAGAGAGCCCTTTCACACATTGCAGGCAGTCAGTGAGATAGCAGGTAAACCAGGTATAATAGTAGAGGTACAGAAGTTGAGGTTAGATGGTTTGGATAGTAGGAGAGGGTGAGATACTGTATTGAAGGCTTTGGATAGGTCCAGGAATAGGCAAGAAACAAGTTTATTGTTATCCTTGGCTTGTGAGATAGTATTAGTGAAGGATATTAGGGTAGTTGAAGTGCTGTGCTTAGGGCGAAAGCCATTCTGGGTGGGTGTGAGCAAGGATTCCTGTAGTAGGTATTGCATGATCTGCTTATATATGCATTTTTCCAGTAGTTTTGATAGTGGAGAGAGGATTGCTATAGGTCTGAAGTTTGAAATGTAAGTATCTAACTGCTTAGAGCACACTGCAGTGTTTAGGATAAACCATTTTTTCCTCTTGCCTTAAAACATCTATTGCAAAACCACTGGTTATTGGAGAGCCCACATTCTACCTCTCAGTAGTCATTTTGGGATTAGTGCTTCTGTTTTCTCCCATTGAGAGAAGGAGTACAGGGACGTTATTTCCTGAAGACTGCTGATCATCAGAAAGCATAATAACTGATTTGTAGGTGAAACCTTGGAACCTGTGCTTATATTATGGTCCTGGCGAGAGAAGGAGCAGAGTGCACTGATTCCTGACTGTTTCTGGTTATAGAGTGAGTGTCTGTGCTTAGCTTTACTGATTGGTCTGGTTGCTATTCAAGGCATCCACCAGGAAAAAGCTACAAGCCTACTGACCCTTGTCTCATCTTGGACAAGACTGTGTATCACCAAACAGGCTGTGGCCTGATTCTCATCTTGGGATTGGTACTAACAGTTTGCATCTGGTGAGAGAAGGAGCATTGTACCACAAGTGTGAAGCTGTGGTGAGACCAGCATTAAAAGTAGCCAGGCAGTAGCCATTCATGTGATCCCCTCTTTTCATCATTCTTGACAAGCTAATTCTTTGTTTTCAGTAAGTACTGCCTGATTTGTTTCTAACTTCATGTCTGCCTAAATACTTCAACCTTAAATTTTCAGGGTCTATGTATTAGTTTCCCCTCAAGCATTTGGCAGTGCAGTGTACAGACTCAGACACCTTGAGTGACATTTTTCCTGTAAAAGCACAATTGAAATTTTTCCAATACCTAGTTGGGCATAGGACAGCTAGTTACTAGTTTCCAGTGACAAGCACTGTCCCCATAGTCACAAACCAGATACTCCTGACAGTGATTGGTATTCTCACTCCAACTGTCCAATCAATAAAAAAGGGTCTGTTGCCATGGATATGAATTTTCCTATTGTCTCCGTTACTGGCTTGGTGGATATGGGCATCCTGAGGCAATGTATAGATTTTGCCTCATGTTTGCTGACAACCAGTTAATTCTCAAACAATCTGATATGGTATGTGAAAGGTGTTTGTTTGTGACTTTCGGCTTTTCCCGGTTAGAGGTCGCCACAGCGGAACTCCGGTCCGCTAATGATTGGCAGTAGAGTTTTTCGTGCTGGTTTGCTGGGCCTAACGTACAACCTTCAACAAAGGAACATCCATTCACGCATGTCGCCACACAGAAGACGCTCTAACTGAGAATCGAACGGGCAATGTCTAACTGTGAGGCGACAACGCTACTGCAGCACCACCACCACAAGGTGTATTTATACAATATCAGTGGAGGCAAAGCTTTCACATAAAAAGTACTCCTAAAGTCAATAAGGTTGTCAGTAGTACACTTATTGCATCCATCACGCACAATGCAAAGCAGACGTATCAACCCACATATGCTGAGGCAATTAAATGTCACCTTCCTAAACCACAAAGACCTTCTAGATGGAGTACACATAACAAATACCCTCATCAGCACCAAATGTGCTCTTTCAAAACAACACCGACATCAACACATAGAGCTACATCTCATGGAGCCTCTACCTCTCAGCCCATAAGGCAAGTCGCCACACAGTCCAGCAGTCTAGTCATTGGAGACTGCATCGTGAAACACACTGATGTCCCTCTCACCAAGCTGAGTAAGGAGAAAGTTACGGTCAGTTGATATCAGGAGCTAGGATCTTACACATTACACATGCACTCAGGTCATTGGACCACAATTATCAATATGATTCAGTCATAGTGTATGTGGGAGTAAATGACCTGAGACGCACCTCCCTAGACTATATGAAGAGAGACGTCATGGAGCTCTCAGAATATGTCTCAGGCTGGTATGAGCCTAGCATTGAGCAGCATTTTACCTTCTCCAAGGATGATGCCTAAGTACGAACAAAAGATGATTGACTTTAATAATTGAATTAGTTGCTGGTGTCATTCTAAGGGGGTGCAGTATTTTTCAGCATGGAATGAGATGGTCAACAGACCACGCTGCTTTGCCAGGGATGGTCTGCACCTCTCCCCCCTAGGCTTTCGAATATTAGCTAAAACATTGTCTTCCCCCATAGTGCCTTTTTTAGGCAATGCCAAACTGAAACTACTTCCGACATAGCAAATCAAAACCAAGAAAATCTAAGGGTATTACTGCTTAATGCTAGGAGTCTAAACAAAAAAACTCCCCTTCCTAGAAACTCTCTCTACCCTTGAGAATGCGTACATATGTGTGATCACTGAGACATGGTTTAAAGCCACGGAGAGCACACCAACAGTGCAAGGTTATAATGCTTTCCACACATTTAGACCAACTATTTCATAGACAAGAAGTAAAGGTGGAGGTGACTCTGTTTGCATCAAAAATAAATATACTTCAAGGCTGGTCAAACAGGACAATGCACTTGAGCTGCTCCATGTTCAAACACCATAGGCAAAATCCAGTGCCGCCACTTTGTAAGTTATAGGTCCCCCTGTAACACAGGAAACCCATACCATGTATTTAAAGTTATTAGAAACAGTAACCATCCAACCAATACCATATTCATGGGTGACATTAATTACCCCACTATTAACTGGGAATCCTATATGACACCAAACGTACATGCACAGAGATTCATGGATTTTTGTAAACACACACTTCCTGGCCACATAGTCAGTACACCACCCAGGGGTACAGTGGATCTGGTCCTCGCTAATATGGGAAGAATGCTGCACACCCCCTACTGTAGTGCCTTCCCTGGTAAGGTCAGACCACAAAATGGTCTCCTTTGAAGTAGAAATAAAACCTGGACCCCCAGCTAAACCTGGAATATTCAGGAACTATTCTAAGGCTAACCTCCTGCTATTAAGTGAGATCCTGGCAAAATGTCAAGCCCCTATAAATCCTGAGAACACTGCTGCCTATGCAGAACTGTTCACAGAAATCCTATACAAGCACGTTAATAGCTGCATAGAGGCAGCTGTACCCACCAGGAAGAAGTACAGATTTAACTCAGAAAAACAAGCCACCCTGGTGGAATCACAGAATCAGTAAGCTGTATAACGGGAGGAGTAAAATCATGGCAAGAATTGGGAGATGCAGCGCCCAGCAGGATAAAAACACTCTCATCAAAGTAAACAAACAACTCAGATGACAAATTGAGTCTACCAAAGCCAGATTTGTGGTAAGGACAGGTGCAAAGGACAACCACAAAGCATTCTTTAGCTATGTCTGCAACATCAAAGGCAATACACAGTTGTGTGCAGAGCTCATTGTAAATGAAGCCACCTATACTGAACCAGAAGATATAGCAAACGTCCTGGCGGATAAATTCAGCTCCAACTTTACCCCTGCCTCCCCCTTAACCTTCCCTCAAGAAATATCATCAAGTATAACTATTTTTACTTTCACTAGGGAACAGGTCCTTAGCGCTGTCTCTAAGACCAAGAGCACTGCATCAGTGGACCCAGATACCATCCAAGGATGCCGCCTAAATAGCATGAAACATTGTCTATCAGGGCCTCTGGAATTGCTGTTTAACTGTAGCCTTCAAATAGGCTTCATGCCTCATGAATGGCGAAAGACAACAGTCATCCCTCTGCACAAAGGTGCACCATCTACAGACCTATAAGTCTCACCAGTCCTATATGTAAAGCCATGGAAAGAATTATCATGGAGATGATCGATAGAGATGTAGTAAATCTCCAGACACTGGACCCAACCCAGTTTGGTTTCATTAAGGGCAGATCATGCCTACTCACCCTGGTGGACTTCTTTGAGAAAGTCACCAAAGGAATGGATGAGGGAAAAATCGTTCACACTGCCTACCTTGACCTGGCCAAGGCATTTGACACAGTACCCCACTCAGGCATTGTTAACAAACTCAAGAAGTTAGGTATAACCCATATATCACCCGGTTTATCACAGACAGGACACAGAAAATTAGAACTGGGGCGTCCACCTCTACAAAGAGGCCAGTCACAGGTGGCGTCACTCAGGGATCAGTCTTTGGACTGCTTCTTTTTGGCATTTACTTTTCAAAAGTCGAGGCCAACGTCATTGGTCTCTGGCTGACTAAATTTGCAGATGATTGCAAATTAGGAGCTGTCATTGAATCTCACACTGACACACACATGTTCTCCAGGAGGGGCCGACATAGACAAACAACTGGTGTTAGAGGCGTGGACTAAAACTAAATGCCAAAAATGCATAATAGCATCCTTTGGGAAATCATCCATCCCTGGTAACTATCATATTGAGAGTACACCCCTTAGAGTTGACCCAGTAGTCATGGACTTAGGGACACACGCAGATCATAATCTAGCTTTTGACCATCACGTGCCTACAGTAGTGAGAAAATCATTCTGTGTTGTCTAACTTATAAACAAAGGTATGGCATCTAAGTCCAAGGAAGTCATTGTTCCACTGAATTCGGCATTCATCAGACCTATTATTGAGTACAATCCCCCCTTTGGTATGTACCTAACCAGGCATATCCAACAATTGGGATGTCTACAGTTCCTCACTAAAAGAATATAGGGTGTAAGTAAAATGTCCTGTGCAGACCGCCACAAGGCCCTATCCCTGTATTCTGTCTCCTACAGGCTTTTGAGGGGAGATCTATGCCTGGCATATAGGGTATTGTCGTGGAGCTCTTGCATATCCACAAAACAAACAGCACCAGAATTACCCTAAGGACTTAAACCTTGCCTGTGATATAAACAGGACTTGCTAGAGAGATAGGTATGTTTCCTAGACACTACCCTGTTTATGGAACAGGCACCTCATCCGTATGAAGCAGAGTTCCTTCCTAACCAATTCAAGTGCTACTTGGGCAATTTGATAGGAAACCAGAAATTCATCCATGGTTTGGCACCTGTGTCTCTAATGGCCACGGGTTACCTGTAAATGGTTTATCTCCCAAGTCCATGCTTACAATTACCAAGGGTATCAGAACTTTTCAGAGATTTGGGATGCATGGCTAGGCTTAATAAAGACCCTTGTGGTCATTAGCCTAGTAAACACCTATAAACCTATTCATCCAGGGGTATTAGATGGTATGGACATCCCTTCCTCCTTTCTGAGGAATTCCTCAAACTCCTCAGAAACAGCTGCTTTTTTCTAGATGTCCTTTAGAGCCTTTTGTCTCTGTGCACCCTCCAAGCAGTCTCTCCTCCCCGAAAGGGGAAGGGGTTCTTTTCCACAATGTTTCTGGTTCCCAGCAAAGAAGGTACCTCCAGATCTGTTCTGGATCTTTCTCAGTTCAACACCTTTTTAAAAGTTCCCTTCTTTCAAATGATATCCCTTCAAACTCTTGTATTTTTTTCTTCTCCTACCTCAGGCCTTCCCAGTTTCTCTTGATCTCAATGATGCCTATCTCTGTATTCTTATTCATCCCCCTTTTCAGGAAATGTATATATTTCTCTGTTTCATCCTTGCATTTTCAGTTCTCTGCTTTACCCTTTGGCCTTTCTACTGTTCCAAGGGTCTTCACCAAGTGTCTTGCTCTTGTGATCGCTTTATGCAGGATGAGAAGAATACATATCTTTCCTTATTTGGATAGACCTGCTCATTCAGGCTTCCTCTCCAGAGACTTACTACAGCACCTTCACTGTGCTGTTTGTCTCTTGCAGAACCTGGAGTTTACAGTAAATTTTCAAAAATCCTTCCTGACTCCTCTCAGGATCATGTTTTTCTCGGAGGCAGGCTCCAGACCATTTCTATGCTGGCATTCCTGCCTCCTCCCAAGGCTTTAACTTTGATTGCATTTTTTCAGTCCCTTCTTTGGTTTCAGTTACAGCCAAGGAGTTTGTAAGGGCTCTGAGATGCATGGCTTCCACTATTCCTATGCTTCCCCTAGTCAGGCTTCATAAGAGAAAGCTACAGTCGTTCCTATAGTCAGTCTGGCTTCAACATTCTCATCATGTGGTCTTTCTAATTCCTCCTCTTCCATGCCTCAAGCTAGAGCTTCAGTTGTGAATTCATCAGCTGTCTCAATCCATGGCTTCTTTTTCAGCCTCCTGTCCCCTCTCAGGAGCTATTTTCAGATGCCTCAGATGTGGGGTGGGGAGCTTCTTTCAGGCCTCTAAAGGTTCAGGACCTTCGGTCCCTTCATCAAAAGGACTATATCAACATCAAAGAGATGAGGGTGGTTCTTCTTGCCCTTCAGGCCTTCCATTCTCTATTCTTTCCAGGGCCCCCCAAAATCTTTACAGACACTACCACAGTGATGTGGTATATCAACAGGGGGGTGGGGGGCAGTCTTATCTTCCATGCATACTAGCCCGTCAGGTTTGAGATCTGGCTGTCCAATATCAGGTGACTCTTCAGGCTGTATATATTCCTTCAGAACAGAACATTGTGGCAAATTCTCTGAGCAGGTCCATAATACAGTCTCATAAATGGATGCTTCAGAGTGATGTGTTTCAAGACATTGTCCACCAGTGGTGTATTACTCAGGTAGATCTTTTTTGCTTCCCCTCTGACCAGGCAACTTCCTCTCTTTTGCAGCATAGTCCCATTTCCTCTAGCCTGGAAGGTGGAAGCCCTCTCTTTTTCCTGGAAAGGGATGTTTCTTTATGCCTTCCATTCCTCTCATACCGCACATCCTGTTCAAGATAGAGTAAGACTCTCCCAAAATCTTACTGATGACCCCCTTTTGGCCCAGATAGCATTGGTCCCCTCTTCTATACCTAGCCAAGGGCAATCACCACAAATTACCTCACTGGGCGGACCTACTTACACAAGACAAGGGGGGGGGTCTCTCATCCATCCCCACTTGCCCTCTCTTCAACTGACATTGTGGCTGACAGGGTTTTGATCCCTTTTAAGTACCTTTTTTCTGTGGACATGGTTCGGGTTTTGCAGGAGGCCAGGAAACCCACTACCAGGAAATCTTATTTGTCCAAGTGGAAGAAAATTTCTCTTTGGTGTCTTGCTTTTGTAATCTGGATCCACTTTCGGTGGAAGTTTCTATGGTTCTCTCTTATTTGTGTGAATTGCTCAACGCTGGGTTGGCTTATTCTTCAGTTAAATCCCGCCTTTCAGTTATTTCTGCTCGTCTGTCTTTGACTCCTCATTTGGCTTCTAGATTTGAGGTCAAGCAATTTCTTAAAGGTGTCCTTCATATTAGGTTTCCAAATATGCTTATTCCTCCTTCCTGGGAACTTAATTTTGTTCTTGAAAACTTGAGTCAAGCTCTTTTTGACCATGGAGCTTCAGCTTCCTTACAGCACTCTATGTGGATGACTGTTCTTTTGACCTGTATTTCAGCTATAACTGCAGCTTTAGGCCATTATAGCTGTGCCTCCTTTCTTAGTTTTTCATAGGGACAGGGAGTCTCTTCATACTAATCCTTCTTTTATGCCCAAGGTGATTGAGTTGTCTTAATCAGTCTGTTCATTTGCCCACATTTTCTCCGTCTCTGCAGTCTCCTAGTGAGAAGGTTCTTCACACTGTGTATTCACTTATGCAGCTCAGATTTTATTTAGAAAAAAAACTAAAACCATTCATAAATCTGAGCAACTTTTTTTCCTCTTTTTATCCTAGGACTTTACGTTTGGCTTTTTCTAAGCAAACTGGTTCTTCCTAGATCTCTAAGGCCATTTTCTTTTGTTACCCTTTTCATGGGAAAAGCCTTTCTACTTCTGTTAAGGCTCATCTACCAGAACTGCGACATTTTCTGGTGTTTTCTTCACAATATTGGATAGCAACTCCATTCTTGAGGCAGCTACTTGGACTTGTGTGCATATTTTTACCAAAACATTATAATTTGGATATGGTTTAAAGAGGTAGAGCAGGGTTTGCCAGGGCTATTGTGCATGACTTTAATGAGGGCTGTGCTGGACCTTACTTCTACCATGTTTCTTCTTGAGCTTGTGTTCTTTCCCTAGTGTAAGGAATACTGCAACAGTGATATGGAAGGACGTAGTATAGTTCTGTAAAATCTTACCATGACTGTAGATGTCCTTCTCTTCATTGTTGCAGTATTCGCTCCTTAACTCCTCCCCTTTTTATTTTTTCCTTGGTAATGCACATGTTCCTCTTTAACTCCTTGGGCTATTGTTCCTCCAGCAGCTCCACAGTTCTGAGGAAGGTATGTAGGTGTATCACCATTATGTAAACCACCAACGACCAGCAAAAAACGATAGTGAACACACAGTAATGAAGAAATAATGATTATTTATTTATAATTCCTTCAAATCCAGACCGGTTTCGGCTATTCAGCCTTTATCAATGAATACAATAAAGTTTTGCATCACCATTATCCCATACGCTGTGAGCAGGGAGCATATGTGTGATGCACGATGTCCCTAAAACAAGCTAAGACTTTGGAATACTGGCTTGATGTCGGGCTACACTTAGCAGGGGATCCCTAGTGTAAGGAATATTGCAACAGTGAAAGGAAGGACATCTACTAAGATTTTACACAACTGTACTTTAATGACTTCAATCCTCAGTAATTTGCCAGAAAACCATGAATTTTATGAGAAAGAAACAAAAAATATGAAGCAACAATCTGAACACTTGAGAGAGATGGTTTTAATGCATTCTGTGACCAGAATGCATTTACAAGGGCAGTTGCAGTCTTTAAATTGGGTTTTTGGGGAAGCCACTTGGAAATCTCTGAAAGGAGCTATTTTAGAGCTTAAATTAATTACCAAGGAAAATGGTACAGCTGAGTGGTATGTGCGAAAAAAGATGAAATTTAAGGTTCATTATAGCAGAGATGCATTATCTTCCAGTTCTAGCAGCATATTGCTTTACAACCGAAAAAGGAATTTATTTAATTGATTAATGACATTAGTTTCCAGTCTCTTGCCACGTAACTTGATCTCTCAGCTCAGAATTGGCAATACAGCATCTGAACATGATTAGGCTGTCAGAATCAGCTGAGAAGGAGCTGATCCTCACAGTTCAATCACATTTCAGAAGTCATGCTGCAAAGCTAAAAATGTTATTTGGTGCATGGGAAGGTTATAACATGGGGCGGTACCACCAAAAGCAGTGCATTTGAGAAATGATCTCTAATGAGGGTGTGTTAATTTCATTATAAACCCCTCCCCCCTCCCCAGGAAAGGTACCACTGGCACATGTTGGGTGCAGCTTAAAGTTGACATAGTTTGTCAGTATTTTAAGCATTTTTTTATGCATTGGTGATTTTATAGTGAGGTGGTTGCAACCAAAGTAAAATGCATTATTCATTTTACAAGCCGTGTTTTAATCTGACTCATGGCAGGGGGTAGATTGTGTTTGCCTAATGGTGAACATTGGCTGTAGGACTCTGATCCCATATGCAAAAAAGTGGGGGAAGGGGTTATGGATGGATGGATTAATGGTATTCAAAATTGTATAGAGTTATTACTGTTTTGAAATTATAATCAATGAAAATATTTTTTTTCTTTTTTTTTTTTGTTGTGTCCTTTCTCTCATTTCCCAGTGACTTACATTTATGGGCTGCAGCTATAGCTAGCTGTTTTTTTGGGGTCTTCCAACTTTGTCTGTAGTTGTCATTTGATAACTTTCTGTAGTTAGCTAGAGGCAGATGAGGTTCAAGTTTTCTGTTTACTTAGTGCTACTGAGCTGTGTAAGTTGATGAAGGTTTGGTTTAAACATGTAACTGTCATAATCCAGAGGTAAGTATTTTGTTGCGCACCAGTTATATTGTTAGAATAGTGTGTGTTAAATGATGGTTCCTCATTTTTATGTAGACTAATTGTAGGATGATGTCTTATATATTTTAGTTTATTGTATAAAGTATAAAAATGTAGTGATGATCACTCTGACTTTGAGAATGTACCAATAGCACTTCAAAGCTTGGTGTTGATGGTCATTATCCAGTCTGAAATGCTACCTCCACCATAGACTTTCCCAGGTACTTGTAGGTTCAGAGATCAGCGGCCATTCAAAGATTGTGGGGTCTGGACAGATATAGGAGATTTTGGTATGTAGGGTTTGATGTTTATTTAGTTTGAAGGTTGCTAGAAGTAATTCTGACTTGTCAGAAGTTGGTACTGATTTATGAAAAGTAGTGACTTCTAATTTTTTAGAGAATAATGTTATGCTACCAGTTCTTTTCATTAGTCTAGCAGGATCATAACTCACTCCCTCTGTCCCTCTGCAACTTCAGAATGAACTGTTGAATGCACAGGGTTGGCAGGAATATTTAAGTGAACTTCTCATGCCACAGTACAGCAATGTTTCTCAGCAGGCTTCCAAAGGACTTGATCTTAATGAGTAGAGCTACAGTAACCACACTTATGAAGTGATATATTTTGAGATTGCTAGATTCGCAAGGATCTCTTCTCATGCATTGTGATTTATTTCCTACTGATAATCCTAAGGCCGGGCCTGCTGAGCATCACTACATTGATACCGTGAGTAACCTTGAAACATAATTTCAAAGATTTAAAGAAACTTTATTGTCATTTAGGAAACACGAGTGCTATCTAAACAACAAGTAAAAGAACCACAAACCAATAACAGAATAACTCCACCAGCAAATACCAGCGTAGCTCGGCTTTCAACTGTAATGTCACAAGTAGCAGAAGTCAATCCCAACAGGGAAAACTGGAATTTTTGAATGCAGCTTCCTGTTAATGAAGTCAGAGTTTATTGGAAAAAATTAAGCGCTTTCATCCAAAGGTATTCAGGATGTCTTCAGACATGTCTTTACAGTTGAAAGCCGAGCTACGCTGGTATTTGCTGGTGGAGTTATCTGTTATCTAAACAAAATTGAGTGTCAGCTCTTTTACATGGGAAAACAAACACAAAAACACAGACATGATAGGTATTAAAGAATAAACAATAAGT
This sequence comes from Protopterus annectens, assembly GCF_019279795.1. Taxonomy (NCBI): domain Eukaryota; kingdom Metazoa; phylum Chordata; order Ceratodontiformes; family Protopteridae; genus Protopterus; species Protopterus annectens. Next base: position 691,986,380 of record NC_056727.1, read on the forward strand.
ACTATACAAAAGTAAATATCTAGGCAGCTGATGCACATGCTTGTACACTATATAGACTGGACAACACTGACTACTAGATGCTTAACACATGAAAAGAAAAGTGTACTATACATAGGTGAGATTGGGTGGTGTTGCACATAAGGACATGATTGGAATTGCCCTTGAATGAGAATATATTCATTTTAGTATGTAATAAATAAATAGAATTACTGTATGGAAAAAAAAGAAAAAGAACAAGAGTGTAACAACCTATTATAGTTTTGATTATTACCTATTATAGTTTTACTTTACGACAAGAAATCCAGGATCAGTCCCATAGGGCAAAGCAGTGAATGTGAGTCGCATCTTGTTTGTTGGTGTAGAACACAAAAAGGTAGCCTGTCTAGGCCACAAGGAGGCAGAAAGTCCTGGAGAAGCTGAAGACAAACCTAGAAAACTCTCTCTTCCAGCATGTAGATGTGGAAATTTAATATCTTGGTGAGGCTACATCTGCTTGATCCACCAGTAGAACAAGTGTGCTAGCCTCCCATCATGGAGGTGCCTTAACATGAAGGTCTCTGCTAGTGACTAATGAAGAAAAGGGAGGCCCTAGGAAATGTTGGAGGTATCCATCCATTATGTCCAGTCCTGCAATATGTCTTTGAATGGGGGATCTTGTCTTCAAGGAATTCTAGAATCTAATCCCAGTAAGACACCAAAGACAACTGTAAGACTCTCAAGTTGATTTGTGCAAACTGAACTGAACTGGAATGGCAGGTGACATTAAGCCCTACTGCCCAAAGAAAAGAATGATTTAAGGCAGTTATGCTGGTTGAGACTGTTGAAGGTTCCAATAAGGGTTGCTATCCTCTAAGACGAGAAACAAACATGCAGCAGTTGCATCCAGGATAAGTCTTAAGAAAAAGTCTTCAATGACATGCGATAAGCTGTGTTTTTTTTCTGAGGGATTCAGTATCACTCCCAACAGGTCAAAGAGTTGTAGAATCTTGATTATGTAGCAGATTGAAAACAAATTATAATACAGGAAGAAAATAAATTCAGAGAGTCTCTCTCTCTTTCGGCTGTTCCTGTTAGGGGTCGCCACAGTGGATCATCTGTTTCCATTTCTTCCTGTCCTCTGCATCTTGCTCTGCCACACCAACCACCTGCATGTCCTCTCTCACCACATCCATAAACTTTATCTTAGGCCTTCCTCTTTTCCTCTTACCTGGCAGCTCCATCCTTAGCATCCTCTACCAATATACCCAGCATCCCTCCTCAGCATATGTCCAAACCAACACATTCTCACCTCTCTGGCTTTCTCTGCAAACCGTCCAACCTGAGCTGACCCTCTAATATACTGATTCCTAATCTTGTCCATCATCATCATCACACCCAGTGCAAATCTTAACATCTTTAACTCTGCCACGTCCAGCTCTGACTCCTGCCTTTTTGTCAATGCCACCATCTCCAACCCATATAACATAGCTGGTCTCACTATCCTCTTGTAGACCTTCCCTTTCACTCTTACTGGTACCTGTCTGTCACAAATCACTCCTGACACTCTTCTCAACCCATTCCACCCCTCCTGTACTCTCTTCTTCATCTCTGTTCCACACTCACCATTATTCTGAACTGCTGATCCCAAGTATTTAAACTCTTCCACCTTCGCCAACTCTACTCCCTGCATCCTCACCATTCCTCTATCCTCCCTCTCATTCACACACACATATTCTGTCTTAGTCCTGCTGACCTTCATTCCTCTCCTCTCTAGAGCATATCTTCACATCTCCGGGGTCTCTCCAACCTGGTCCCTGCTGTCACTACAGATCACAATGTCGTCTGCAAACATCGTAGTCCATGGGGCCTCCTGTCTGATCTCATCTGGCAACCTGTCCATCACCACTGCAAATAAGAAAGGACTCAGAGCTGATCCTTGATGTAATCACACCTCCACCTTAAACACATCTGTCACTCTCACTGCAGTCCTCACCACTGTCACACTACCCTGGTACATATCATGTACCACTCTTACATACTTCTCTCCCACTCCCAACTTCCTCATACAGTACCACAACTTTTCTCTAGTCACCCTGTCATATGCTTTCTCTAAGTCTACAAAGACACAGTACAATTCCTTCTGACCTTCTCTATATTTCTCCATCAACACTCTCAGAGCAAATATTGCATCTGTAGTGCTCTTTCCTGGCATGAAACCATACTGCTGATCACTAATCATTACATCCCTTCTTAATCTAACTTCCACTACTCTTTCCCATAACTTCATGCTGTGACTGATCAGTTTTATCCCTCTGTACTTACTACAGCTCTGCACATCACCCTTAAATAATCTGGTTGAAAACTCCACTGCCATATCTCCTAAACACCTCCATGCTTTCACTGGTATGTCATCTGTACCAACAGCCTTTCCATTCTTCATCCTCTTCATAGCTGTCCTTACTTCCTCCTTGCGCTTCCTGATTCACTATTCTCACATCATCCAACCTTCTCTCTCTCTCCCATTATCCAACCTTCTCTCTCTCTCTCCCATTCTCTTTATTCATCAGCCTCTCAAAGTACTCTTTCCATCTGCTCAACAAACTCCTCACTTGTGAGTACATTTCCATCATTTTCTTTTCTCACTCTTACCTGCTGCACATCTTTCCCAGCTCGGTCCCTTTGTCCAGCCAATCGGTACAGGTCTTTGTCTCCCTCTTTAATGTCCAACCTTTCATACAACTCTCCATATGCCTTATCCTTAGCCTTTGCCATGCGCCTCATCTCTTTATACTGCTACTTTCTTCATCTGTCTGACAATCCCACTTCTTCTTTACAGCCTCTTCCTCTGTATACTCTCCTGTACTTCCTCTTTCCACCACCAGGTCTCCTTGTCCTCCTTCCTCTGTCCAGATGTCACACCAAGCACCTTTCTAGCTGTCTCCCTTACCAGCTCTGCTGTTGTTGCCCAGCTATTTGGTAACTCTTCACTGCTCCTCAGTGCCTGTCTTAACTATTCCCTGAATTTCACCTCACAGTCACCCTTTTTCAACTTCCACCATTTGATTCCTGGCACTGCTCTCACACTCCTCCTCTTCTTGATCACCAGTGTCATCCGACAGACCACTATTCTATGCTGCCTAACTACACTTTCCCCTGTCACCACTTTACAGTCACTGGCCCTCCTGCATAGGATATAATCCACCTGTGTGCATATTCCTCCACTCTTGTATGTCACCCAATGCTCCTCCCTCTTCTTAAAATATGTATTCACCACAGCCATGTCCATCCTTTTTGCAAAATCCACTACCATCTGTCCTTCTGTATTCCTCTTCTTAACACCATACCTACCCATCACTTCCTCATCCTCTCTGTTCCCTTCACCAGCATGACTATTGAAATCTGCTCCAATCACAAGTCTCTCACCCTTGGGTACACTCACCACCACTTCATCCAGCTCTTTCCAAAATTTTTCTTTCTCATCCATTGCACACTCAACGTGCGGAGTGTATGCACTAACAACATTCATCATTACACCACCAATTTCCAGCTTCATAAACATCACTCTATCCGACACTCTTTTCACCTCCAAAACACTCTTGGCATACTGTTCCTTCAAGATAACCCCTACCCTATTTCTCCTCCCAACCACACCATGATAGAACAATTTGAACCGCCTGCTATACACCTGGCCTTACTCCCCTTCCATCTGGTCTCTTGCACGCACAATATGTCAGCCTTCCTTCTCTCCATCATATCAGCTAGCTCTCTCCCTATACCAGTCATACTGCCAACATTCAGAGGTCCTACCCTCACAACTACACCCCTAACCTTCCTCCTCTCTTCCTGCCTTCGGGCATGCCTTCCCCCTCTTCTTCTCCTCCTTCGGCCAACAGTAGCCCAATTTCCACCATCACCCTGTTGGCTAACAGTACTGGTGGCGGTCGTTGTTAACCCGGGACTCGACCGATCTGGTATGGAACTGTGTACTGTTTTCCCCATGTTATTTGGCAAAATTTTACACCGGATGCCCTTCCTGATGCAACCCCCCCCCCCATTTTTCCGGGCTTGGGACCGGCACAAAGAAATGCACTGGTTTGTGCATCCCCAGTGGCTGGGTTAAACTCGGAGAGAGAATGAAAGGCACAAATGTTGGAAACACCCATACAGAGTTTAGAGTTACCTTGGACAAAGCAGATGCAAAGAGAATTTCAAAAATATCAGAAGGTGGAAAAGAGAAATGGAGAGAGAGAGAGGATATTACCTACTGGTAAATCAAAAGAAAAGCTAGAGAAAGAAGTGCTAACATGGATATGTTAAAGAAAGCAGAAAATGTCAAATGCTGGGAAAGAGTTTCTTGTGAGAGAGAAATTCAATAAAGGGAAATTTAGAGTGGGAGTATCAGGGGATTAAAAGTAGGTGACTTAAAATAGAGAAGGAATGGCAAAAAAATATATCCGTCCCAGAAATGATTCAAGAAATCAAGAAGAGGCCTGTTGACATGATGGAAAAAAAGGCTGAAGGGGAAAAAGCAAAAAGGGGAGACCAGTGGAAAAGATGATGGTATAAAGACTTGGAGGAACCATTCTGGGAAGAATGGTAAGGTTTCGTTGTTGTATAACAAAATCTAGGAGGTTTAGTGTTTTTTTTTTTTTTTTTTTTTTTTTTTTTTGCATGGGGATGCCTCCATAAACAATCTTCAGTGAGACCGTGGAGAATGTTTGATGTTAAGTTGTCAATCTCGCCTTCATTCTTGCTGGATGGGTTCGGAGCCGATCCTCGGCTCCGACTCAGCACTTGCTAAGCTCGAGAATCACTTTTACCAGCTCGAGGCAGCCCTATATCCCATGATGCAAGGCGGTGATTACCCAGATCTCGTTTGCCGTTTCGCTTATGAGGTCACCTTTTTGCCAGCTCCTGGTAAGTGAATTTTCATTACTCTTTTTCAAGAGATTTAGCTATCCTAGTTTCTAAATTTTTTCCTTTTCATAGTTAGTTAGTTCCCCGATTCACTTAGACCCTATTCCCGTTAGTTTTCTCGATCCCTTATCTTTTTTTCTGTTAGTCAGGGCTTAGGCCTTACCCTCCCAACAATTTCCTGTCAGGATTTTTGTTAGGTGTGTCTGTGTTTTTGTTTTAGTTAGTGTATTTAAGGACTGAGTGTGTGTGTGTTTGTGTCCAAACTCAGTCATGTCTGAAGACACTAGGGTCTCAGGTTTTAAGAAGTGTGACTCGTGCTGTCAGAAAATGTCTCTGACAGACGGTCACACTTCTTGTATTTATTGCCTGGAACCCCTACACCTGCAGGACTCCTGTGCTATTTGTCATTCTTTCAGCCAGAGATTCCTGCAGGAACGTAGAAACAAACTAATCCTAAGGGGTCTTCTCAAGCCTGAGAGCTCCCCGGCGAAGGTCGGCTCCGGGAAGCCCTCTAAGCCATCCAAGACCCAGACTTTGGTGTCCAAGTCTGTGGCCTTGGTTCTAACTCCACCAGAGTCGACATCGGCTCCGTCCGGAGCTGATCCTTCCTTCTTGGAAAGTTTAGTACCGGCGCCGATCGGCACCGATACCCTGGCTTCAGCACCTGTGTCGGCTCCGGCTGGAGCCGATACCCTAGCTTCGAAGCATGTGTCGGCTCTGGCTGGAGCCGACACATCTCTATCCCAGCTCGGAGCTGACAAGCTGTCGGCTCCAACTGGAACCGAAGGTTCGTCGGCTCCGATGGCTCAGTCGAGGAAGAGATCTAGATCTCCTTCACTGGAGTCTATCCACTCTGCTCCAGCCTCCCCCTTACTTTCGGAGCGGAGCCATCGGAGCCGATCCTCAAGGTCTTCCAGACTCTCAGACCATGACTTGGAGAGAGTGGTTAGTAGACTACTAAAATCACAGGCACTGGCCCAGATGCTCCATAGCCCGTCTCAGCAGATGACCGCTATTCCACACCCTCCTGAAATTCCTCCTTCGACTCTCCTACAGAGCTCGGAGCCGGAGATTATTGGTACCGTGACTGTTGCTGCTTCGGAGCCGATACCACCCCTTTTGGCTCCGTCGTCTTCGACTCCTATCTCCTCCTTGAGACCGTCCTTGGAGGGATCCGGTCATCTGGCTTCCCTGGTCGGTTCCGAGGGGGGCGAGTGGCATCGGACCCTTGTCCGACCCCGTTCTCCCTCTCGGAGCTTCGGCCTTGGTGAGCTCGGCGCCGACATCTGCTTCGGAGCCTTCCTTTTCGGTGGGGCCGGGGATCCCTGTTTCTTCGGAGCGGGGGCTCTCGGTCCTCCCTGGGAGGGGAGCCTTCGAGGTGATGAGGAGTGTGCTATCCCCCGAGCTTAGTCAGCAGTCGGTTCCTTTAGCTCCTCCCTCTACGGTGCCTGTAGATGTCTCTTCCCACTCTCTTGCTCCCGGACCCAGAGATCCATCACCCCAGGTTTCCCCATTGGGAAGAACTTCCTCTTCCGAAGTTTCTCCTGATCCTTCAGGAGAGCCCCCGCGTAAGAGGACCTGCAAGAGGAAGCACTTAGACTCCCCTGAGTCTACGACATCAGATACTGACTTAGATGAGTCAGAGGGGTCCCCAAGATCCCCCTCTGAGGATGTCTCCTTTTCAGACATCCTTGAACTCCTGAAACAGAGGGGAAACTGGCCCTCCATTAATCCCTCCGAGGATGAGTCGGTATACCTGGAGGCTTTTGGATCTCGACCCTCCACCTCCTGGGTGTCTCCGCCTTTCAACCCCCTCATGGACGTGATAGCTCGAAAGGCGTGGGCATCTCCTGATTCTGTGGAACCAGTCCCCAGGAGGCCTTCTAAATTTATCATGGCCCCCACTGAGAAACAGTTTCTCACAAAAGGTATTCCGGTTGATGCCATGGTGGTGGCAGCCGCCACCAAAAAGGAACTTGCAGATCCTTCCGTACCAGTCCATGTTCCTAACAAGGAGTCTAGGACCATGGACAGGTATGGTAAGCGGATGTTTTCCTCAGCGACCTTTGCTATGCGTTCGCTGAATTATTTATGTCACTTCACCCGACTTCAAAGAGATATCCTCAAAGAATTGGGTGAGGTAGTACAGGATCCGTCCGCTGCTGGGGCTCAAGAGAAGATTGCCTCTCAGCTGGGAATCCTAAATTCCATAACTAACTCCTCCATGCGGCTCATTTCTTATGCAGCCGATGGGGCGAGTAGAGCCGCAGGCACAGGAGTGGCTCTCAGACGTCAGTCCTGGATGCGGCTTTGCAATTTTGCAGACCCCTTTAAGGCGTCCTTCACAAATTCTCCCTTTGATGGCACAACTTTGTTTGGACCTCAGGTGAAGGACACGTTGACCAGGTGCGAGCAAGACGGCAAGACTCTTTCTGCCATAGGAGTCCGTTTCTCCACCCCTTCTAGACCTTATCCCAAAGCTCAGAAGGGAGGGAAAATGTGGTTCCGAAAATCTCAGGGAGTCACACCTGACGCACGTGGTCAGTTTACCCCCAGAGGCAGAGGGGGTAATAACAATAGACACCGCCCTAGGGGCAGAGGAGGTCCGCAGAACCAGGGCAGCAGAGAGCCTCTCTCTGACAAGCCCTTCCAGCATCCCTGAGGTGTTGTCCGACTGCCCACCCTTGGAGGCAGTTGGGGGGAGATTGTCGCTGTACCCAGAAGCCTGGCTTTCCCTCTCTCAAAACAAATGGGTACAGTCGATCATATCCGAGGGTTACAAGATTCCTTTCGAGGAAAACCCCTTCCCTCAAAAAGGTTCCCTTCCAGACGTTCCACCCGGTCTAAGGGAAATTGCAAAGCTAGAGGTTTCAAAGCTTCTAGAAAAAAGGGCCATCCAGCCAGTTTCAACACATCATTTAGAGTCCGGAATCTACTCAAGGTTCTTTTTGGTTCGCAAAAAGACGGGAGACTGGAGACCAATATTAGACCTCAGCAGGCTGAACAAGTCTGTCAAAAAGACAAGATTTCGGATGGTCACACTTGATTTTGCCCTTTCTGGGCAAAAACAACTGGATGTGCTCCATAGACCTTCAAGATGCGTACTATCACATAAAAATCCACAGACGCTCCAGAAGGTTTCCCCACTTTCGGCTGGGGGCCAGTCATTTTCAATTCAGAGCCCTGCCTTTTGGTCTCACTACAGCCCCCAGAGTGTTCACCAAATGCATGGCAGCGGTCACGGCTCACCTGAGGCGTCAAGGATTCCAGGTGTTTCCGTATCTAGACGACTGGCTCCTCTCAGCCACCACCAGGCATCAACTTCTCCAAGCCAGAGATTATACTCTACGTCTCTGCGATCAGTTAGGAATTTCAGTCAACTTCGAAAAGTCTTCCTTATCGCCTTGCCAATCTATTACCTTTATAGGCGCAGATCTAAACACTACTCGGATGTCAGCAAACCTAACAAGTCAAAGAATCCTAGATATCCAAAACCATGTTCGGATCATCCTATCCAGCAAAAAGGTACAAGCCAGGTTGGTCCTGAAAGTGTTGGGCCTCATGGCAGCCGCCATCACACTTCTTCCTCTGGCCCGTTTTTACATGCGTCTCGTACAATGGATGTTGTTTACCCAATGGTCCTTCCAGCAGCTTCCCAGGTGTCACAAGATCCTGGTGACACAGACCTGCAAGAGCCATCTATCCTGGTAGACTTCTCCCCTAGTCTATCAGGGCAGACCTTTTGTCCCCCCGGCCCTGGTAGCCACGGTCACTTCGGATGCCTCCCTGATCGGGTGGGGGGGGGCATTATCAGGGCAGGATGGTTCATGGCACGTGGCAACCGTTCGAATACCACCTGCACATAAATGTCCTAGAGATGAGAGCAGTGCTTTTAACGTTGCAAGGCCTCAACGACTTTCTTCCCTTAGGAACCATTGCAGTTCACATGGACAACATGTCCGTGGTGTGGTACATCAACAAGCAGGGCGGGACCAAGTCCTATCCCTTGTGTCGAGAAGCTCTCAGTCTTTGGTAATGGGCGATCTCCTCTCATCAGTTTCTGGTAGCAATGCATATCCCCGGGAAAACCAACATAATAGCGGACAGATTGAGCAGAGCTATACTCATGCCTCACGAGTGGTCTCTCAAACAATCCATAGTGGAGGAGATTTTTCAGAAGTGGGGCCGCCCATGCTGCGACCTTTTTGCTACACCCCAAAACAGCAAATGCCCAGACTTCTTCTCTCTCTTTCCACTTCTGGGCCATCCCCCCAGAGATGCTCTTACCCAGGATTGGCCCCGGGGACTCCTTTATGCCTTTCCGTTAATACCGCAAGTACTCCAGAAAGCTACCATCTTGAAAGCCAAAATGATTCTCATTGCCCCTTACTGGCCTCGACAAATTTGGTTCCTGTTTCTTCATCGCCATCTCGTGGCGCAGCCTTGACATCTGGACCCAGTTCCAGATCTTCGGACCCACCAGTCGGGTCAACTGCACCGATCCATTTGTTCCCTCAACCTCACCGCTTGGTTGCTCCACTTCCTTCCTTAGCCAGGCTTCCTATGATCTCTAACCCCGTTAGAGATATCATAGTCGCTTCTCTAAAGTCCTCTACCAGGAGGATTTACTCTAGCAAATGGAAACGTTTCTCCTTTTGGGCAAAGTCTAAGAACATAGACCCTTTTACTGCCCCTATTCAGTCAGTCTTGGATTTTCTAGCTGAAATTTTTCACTCCGGTTCTTCTTCTTCCACAGTTAAAGTCCAGTTGGCAGCAATCTCTAATTTCCATGTCGGATTTGCAGACCAAAATATTATGTCTCACAAACTTTGTAAAGCCTTTCTCAGAGGGGTGTTCCTACTTAAACCCCCTGTTAGAGATCCTCCACCACAGTGGGACCTAAATTTAGTGCTGGCATCCTTGATACTTCCCCCTTTCGAACCGGCTACTACATGCTTATTAAAATTTCTTTCTTGGAAGACACTCTTTCTAGTTGCTATTACTTTGGCTAGGAGAGTGTTGGAACTACATGCTCTCTGTGTTCGTCCCCCTTACTTGGTCTTCCACAAGGATAGAGTATCCTTAAGAACCAGTCCATCCTTTTTGCCCAAGGTTGCTTCAAAAACAAATTTAAATCAATCCATTGACCTTCCTGTAGTTTTTCCCAATCATTTTAACAGGGCAGAACAAAGATTGCATTGCCTAGATGTTCATCGCCAACTCAGATATTACTTGGACAGAACAAAGCAATTTAGGAAATCTGATCAGCTTTTCCTTTCTTATGCTGAAAATAGGAAAGGTCTTCCTGTTTCTAAAGTAACCTTATCCAGATGGCTATCTTCCACCATTTCTGACATTTATCAGCTTAGGGGCAAACAACTTATCTCAAAACCTAAAGCACATTCTACTAGAGGTCTAGCCACATCTACAGCTTTTCAGGCTAGACTACCCTTGGACACTATTTGTGCAGCAGCCACTTGGGCCACTCCTCATACCTTCGTTTCTCATTACAAATTGGATTTGGCCTCCAGGAACAGGGCAAGTTTTGGTTCCACAGTTCTCAAGAGTCTGTTCCATTGAGCCACCCAGGATAGAGGTGCTAGGGACGCGGTCCCATCCAGCAAGAATGAAGGCGAGATTGACAACTTAACATTTAGAAGTTATGTACCTACCATAACGTTCCATGTTAGTTGTCTTCTCTCGCCTTCTTTCTTGCGTCCCTCCCTCCTGTCCCCCTAGCCTGGACAGACCTTGATTTTCCTTTTTCTCTGGGAGATTGTTCTCCCTTGGACACCAGTTAGTTCTGGATCTTTGTTACCTGGGTTCCCCTTCAGTCTCCTCAGGTTAGTTGTTCTTCTTTCCTTGTGGAAAGATTGCGGGCAGATTTTTCCTCTAGATACCAAACGAGATCTGGGTAATCACGGCTCCGAACCCATCCAGCAAGAAAGAAGGCGAGAAGAAGACAACGAACATGGAACGTTATGGTAGGTACATAACTTCTAATTTTCAACAGCAGAGGAGGCATGCTGGTGATTTGGGAAAGAGGGGGAATGTGGAGCCACATGTTTTGGGAATGTGAAGGGATAAGTGACTTCAAAAAGGATTTAAGACAGATATTAATGGGGAAAGGAGTAGGGAAAAAAATGCTCTTAAAAATCTTTTCCTGCTAAGATTTAAAAGGAGAATTATTGAAAACCAAAAATAAATAGTGGGACTACTACTGAATGCTGGATAGAAAGTGATAACCAATCATTTGATGAAAAAAGAAGCAGACAGGTGGAAGAGATTGAAAAAAAACTGCTAGTAGAGTAGAGGAGGAAAGAGGCAACCAGTTTAAGAAAAGAAAAAATGGGAAGGATGGCTAAAAAGAGAATACATTCAAGCAATAAATATGTACTTCAAGACCTAGTGCTGCACAGAAACTGTGACGAAGAGAATAAACTGTAAATATCTGATCCTCTGAGACCATGTATTATGTGGAGTAGTAGGGTGGTAGCAAGACTGAGAACTGGTGAGGAGGATAAGGTACCTTATGTAGGTAGTTCATATATAAGTAATAATTATTAAAGCAGTGAAAATGAAAAAAGAAAAGAAAGGAAAATGTTGTACAGAATGTAACTACTGATGTTTGGTTGGTTGGGATGTAAAATAACAGATTTAAAAAAAGAATACCACCATCTTGTCAACAGGATGTTGAAATGCACTATGCATGTGGATTGTGTAGTTTGTAAAAACAGTATAAATAAAATGTGTAAATTGTTTTAAAAAGAATTGTGGATCTTGTTGCTGTGGCTTTCTATTTGCTCTGGGGATTCAAAGAACAACAACCAATTGTCTATGTAGGGAAGCATATAGATCTTCAACATGCACAGATTAGCAGTCACCATGCTTAAACACACAGGAAAGATGTACGATACAGAGGAAAACAGTGATGATCTCAAATGCCAAGTACAGTGATGTGTGCAGGAATTGTCTGCCAGTGTCCAGTGACTTCTGGATGTTTTCAAAAAGATGCCTTCTATTTTTTCACTCTGAGAGAGAAGCTGCAAAATCCTGCCTTTAGTGAAGCAAATTACCTCAGTAGATTGGGTGACCTGTGTCTTTGGTGCAGAGGAATGAAACTTCTTCACCAAGGAGGCAGAGAAATGAAACCTTGACTGGATGTGGATGGCTTGTGTATGATTACCAGCATGTGTGCTGGGGCAGGTGGACCAGAGAAGATTGGAATGATTAGATGTTGCTGCTAAACCCATCCTGTGCGAAAGGAGGAGATTGCTGGCTCTCCACTTGTGTGATACCTAGTAAGCATACTGTGCATTGCAGTCATAGACACCAGGTCTGTATGACAAATGTTTCCAAGCAGCCCTGTGCAATACAACAGGGGGTAGAGTGGAGTGGAGTGAAGTAAGCATGCATGCATCACCACCATTGGCAAATATAGTGGAGATCTAGTGAGATGTCACGGGGTTAGAACCTTCAGGGGTAGGGAGGTGGCTTATCTATCTGGTAGATTGATTTGGCCCATTCTGTACCACCCATTTGCTATTTGTATATGGTGATAGCCCAGAAACTTGTTGCTTTTAGGAGACAGATATTTCCTGTTTGACCCAATGTCAAAGCTTGAACATTTTTCAACGAACCTTTAGTTCTGTTTTACTGCAAATTAGACAGTGGGAAAGAGAGATGCATCGCACAAGTGTGTGGGTGTGTGTGTGTGTGTGGGGGGGGGGGGGTGCAAGAAAGGCCCAGTTACTGAGCCATCTTGGACGTTCCTTTTGTCCACCACAGTCTGTAAACCACATTCTAGAAATCAAATGTTAAAACTCCTCCTCTAAAATCATCTCCTTAGTCAAATCAGGGAAGATGACAATTCCAACCTGGACCCTATTGGAAGACGATGATGGGAAGATGGAGGAGGTAGAAGAAGATGGAACCTCCTGTAGAGGAAGCTGTTCTGACTCCAAAGGCTGCTAACTCTCCCCATGAGATTTTCCTCCTCATTGTTCCAAGTGACACTTCCGAGTATGACTAGGCATAAGATTCCTTTGAAATTCAAAGGCATAGGCTGAAATACTAGGCATTCTTCCAAAAACATTGAGACATAGAGAAGGATGTAGCCATCTGGGAAGACTCTTCCCATGACGCCCAGGATACCTTTGAAGATTCCATGTTTGCTCATGGGTCCAAATCAAGGACTTGCACACCAAGCAATTAGTTGGGATCACTAAAGATGTAGTTGCAGTAACTGCTTTGAAGAAAAAAAATCATCTCAAATGCAGTATTCACCAGGATGCTTAATAAGCACCCCTGCTCAGGGGACAGCTTGAGGCTGCTGCACAGACTGCAACCTAGAGGCAAATATGGATGACAGAACACTAAAAACCTGTATAGTGAATGCTTTGTTACTGAAGGACTTAACACAGTCATTGCATGCCTTATGCCCTATGAATAAATACCAAAGGTAGCCTAACTGACTTTTGACTATGAATGGTTTATCGAGGGTGAAAGATGGTCATAGTGATGGATTTACCAGGGAAGCTAGAGGAGTTTAAGTACCCCCATTAGTGCCAACCTCTTTGCTATGTTGCATACCTGTCATGTGTATGGTATTTGGCAGAAATAACAAATTCTTAACTTAAAATAACAGGGTGTCATGAAATTCTACTTGGCTCAGTTTAACCATACATGCAGGCTCAGTTTAACCATACATGCCATTGATATCAGAAATATATGACTGGTACTGCATTAGTAAATGTTCTTCATTTGATCGCTGCTGCAGTAGCCCGAGCTATATGATTTATGTCCTGATAAAGACATAATGACTGGCCAGCTTCCAAAGCTTCATGGCAACTTCCACTTGTCCAAACCATTAGTCAGCTTCTGTTGCACTGACTAAAAGTTAGGTTTGGGTACCAAGCCCTTCAGAGCTTTCCTGCCCATGAAGAGAATGTTCCGTTTTGGACTTTCAAGGATCAGTGGTCAGCTACTGCTCTTCCTTTGCTGGGCAGGGGGCTTCTGTTTTAGTTTTGTGACAGAAAACTTTTATATTTCTGAAAATGTATATATTTTAGCAAGGAAAATGTGTTTATATTGACTGTCATAAGGCGTTGGTTCATTTTTAAATGGGTACATTACTTTTTTACTTTTGTCGTAAAAAGTTGCTACAAATTATTTAAAACTACATTTTCTGCGGAGAAACTTGTGATATTTTACTTTTTGGGTCAGAGATGTGTCTAAACTATTTTTTGTGTTTTTTTCTGGAAATAAGTTACCTTTTTGACATCTTACCAGTTTTTTTTTTTTTTTTATCTACTATTGCTTCCCAGCTTCACTGGGTGTCTGTCATCTTTTTCAGCTTGACTGTAGAACAGCTTACAGGCTCCATGGTTGTACCTTCTTCCAGCCAGAAGAATAACAAGACTAATCAGCCTTTGCCATCACAACAGGATGATATTTGCCTCAGCTGCAGGAGGGTGCTTATGCTGTGGCCAAAACTGGCTCCTTGGACCACTCATCTTTTTCCTTAAGTCCCGATGGTGTAGTCCATACATGCATCTTAGTCCAGGGGTGAGATAAGTCCTCTGCAGCTGTTGTCAAGCATTTAGAGCCACTGTTGTCGGTCTTGCAAGAAGAGACAGGAACTGCATCTCTGCTTAGCCAGAAAGCTGTGTGCAGCCCTAAGGAAGTGATTGCTGGCAATTCTGGGTTTGTTTCTTCTGGAAATATTGTCAAAAAGAAACAAAAGACTAAACATATGCCTTCTCCAGCCTCAGGTACACTGGACAGGAGTTATTTATTGGGCTTAGCTCAGGGTTTAGTGTAGGCTGACCCTCCTTATTTGGCTACTTCTGTTAAAAGAAAAAGTGAGCTGTCTTTTCCTGACTAGATTCAAGAGTCGGAACCCCAAAAGGCATGTGAATGAACAGATAATGCAGTACCTCCACAGATTTCTGATTCAGATTCTGAAGAGTTTGTGACTTTGGATAATCCCTATGAAGGATTCTGATGTTCTTCGTGTTTCACTGTTGCAATCATTACATTTGGGTAATCTGCTGGCAGGTTGCCCTTAGTTGGCCTGATTAACAAAGTCTTGGGTCCTGCATCGGTTGCTGTCCCTTCTTCCATGATGTCAGGTCGTCAGGGGTATAAAACATGCAGCCGACGCCATTATATCAGTCTTTCTTGCCGTGCGGTGCCCGATGCAGAAGCAGTTCACAAGTGCCGGTCGGCCGACTCCTGAAATTTTCATTTTCGAGTTTCAGAACCGAAGTCTTCAACTTAAAGTGAAGTACCCCATTGGGGAAACTTTTTCTTGCTCCTTACCAATGTCAGTAAAAGTTAATAATTGCATTACTTGTGGAAAACAAATACCTGATAAGGATTTTCATTTGTACTGTATTCCTTGCCTAGGCCCTGACCACAATGTACCTTGCTGTCGGTTTTGTGCTTTATTTAATCAGCGCACTATCCGTCGTCTGTACATTTTTGCCTCTAAATATTTTGGTTCTCGGTTTAATTATCCAGAAAGGACGTCGGTTAGCCATCCGACTACCGGAATTCCGAAAAAATGCAAAGAAAAAGACAGGCCGTCGAGTTCCAAAACTGCCGACGATGCTTCTCCTAAGCCAGTCACCAGTTCACCGGTACTCAGTGAGGCACTTTTGCATCCCCTGATACCCGCTACTTCTGACTTGCAGGCCTCTACTGAGACTCATTCAGAGTATGCTGCGAGATGCTTCTCCTATGGAACCCGCAGATGTCTCTACCTTGGATAGGTCTAGAGCCGCTGTGCAGGCACTGGCTTCTGAGGGGTGTGTTCAGGCCTACAGACTTGCATATTAAACAGACTCCACCTTCTATTCTAAGGCCTAAATCTCGATCTATGCCTAAAAAACCGACACTCAGGCCACATGTTCAGGGCCCCTATGCCTAAAAAATAAATGATCAAAATGGCTGAAGATCTTATTACTCTAATCAGTGGTAGTCAACCACCCCCCCCCCCAGCCCCCTTCTAAGAGGCCTAGGACTGAGCTTGACTATGATTCTTCTGATCAGGACACTGTTTTCTCTAATTCTTCCAATGACCTAGATTTGTCCATTCCTACCTTTGAGGATTCTGATGCAGAGGATTCCATTCCCTCTGCCCCCCCCCCCTCCCCCGAGGACTTTTCTTTTGGGGAAACTTTACATACCTTAAGGGACATTTCCATTGGGAACGTCAGGAATTTTCTGAATCTAAAAAGAGGCTTAGGGATTTCTTTCTTCTACCTCAGCATAGGCCTTTGGCTGTACCTCCTGTACTAGACATTGTTGATGATGTGTTTTCGGAATCCAGTATGGTCCCTGATTCCCTGCCTCCGGCTCCCAGTAAACTTGACAGATACTACATAGATGTTCTTTGTGTTTCACTGTTGCAGTCATTACATTTGGGTAATCTGCTGGCAGGTTGCCCTCACTCATCCTGAATTCCAAAGTCTTGGGTCCTGCGTCGGTTGCTGTCTTCTCTTCCATGACGTCAGGTCATCAGGGGTATAAAACATGCAGCCGACGCCATTTTCTTTAGTCTTTCTTGCCTCTTGGTGCCCAAAACAGAAGCATTTCGCAAGTGCCGGTCGGCCAACTACTGAACTATTCGCTTTTGAGTTTCAGAACTGAAGTCTTCAATAAAGCTAAGTACCCTGTTGGGGAAACTTTTTTCTTGCTTTTTACCGATGTCAGAAAAAGTTAATAATTGCATTACTTATGGGAAGCAAGTACCTCATAAGGATTTCCATTTATACTGTATTCCTTACCTAGGCCCTGATCACAATGTGCCTGGCTGTCGGTTTTGTGCTAGATTTAACCAATGCACTATTAAGCGTCGGTATATTTTTGCATCTTAAGTATTTTGGAAACAGATTTAACTACCCAGAGAGAGAAAGGCAGTCGAGATCCAAAACTGACGAAGCTTCTCCTAAGCCAGTCGCCGGTTTGCCGGTACTCAGTGAGGCGCTTTCGCAGCCCCTGATAACCGCTACCTTTGAGTCGCAGGCCGCTACCGACACCCATGTGTAGTCCGGCATGCCGCAATATACTCAAGGTATTGGACCGACGAATGTATCTCCCTCGGATGGGTCCAGAGCCACTGAGCAGGCACCGGCTTCTGAGGATGTATTCAGACCTCAACATTTTTATATCAAACTGACGAAAGCTGCAAAACCAAAGGCAAAGACGCCTTCTAAAACTAAAAAATCAACGCCTGAGCCACGTGCACAGGCCTCTATGCCTAAAAAACAGATGATCAAAATGGCTGAAGACCTTATTACCTTGATCAGGGGTACCCATCCCCCTCCAGATAAGAGGCCTAGGCAAGACACCGACCATGAATCTTCAGATCAGGTTTCTATTTCTTCTGATCAGGAATTATCTTTCCCTCCTTATGAGGATTCTGATGCTGAGGAGTCTATTCCATCTGCATCTCTTCCTGAGGATTATTCATTTGGAGAAACCTTGCATACTTTGAGGGAGCATTTTCACTGGGAGAGTCAAGATTTCTCAGAATCAAAACAGAGGCTCAGGGATTTCCTCCTTCTTCCTCAGCACAAGCCTTTAGCCATTCCCCCTGTGTTAGACATTGTGGATGATGTTTTTTCGGAGTCTAGCCTGACCCCTGACTCTTTACCACCGGCTCCCAGTAAGTTTGACCGGTATTACAGGGTCCCTGACTCTCATAAATTTTTATTTAGAAACCCTGCTGCTGATCCTGAAACTATCTAACAGGGCCCAAAGGGAGTTACGGCCTCAACAGCAAAAAAACGTACCCCCCCTTGACAGAGATTCAAGGGCACTGGACAGATGGGGAAAAAAAGTTTATACATCTGCAACCTTGGCAATCGGGGCCTTAAATTGTCAATTTCATATGCTTAAGTACCAACAGCATGTTATGGGATTGCTGAAACAGAAAATTATGCTGATTTCAGAATGTGCAGAAAGTAAGGATTTGCGGGAATTATTGCATGCAGCTGAACAAGTTGGAAAGCATACTTTGCAATATGGTTTTGATTCTTTAGAGGCCTCCTGCAGGGCCGCAGTTACTGGATCTGTGATTAGGAGGCATGCCTGGTTAAAGGAACAAAATTTGCCTGATCATGTTAAAGCTAAATTGTTAGATGCACATTTGCGGCATGATTCTCTGTTTGGTATTAAGGCAGAAGAGGTTTTAAAGAAAATGGAAGACAAAGCTAAGTCTATGCAAACTGTTAAAGATTTCTTACAAGTGCAGCCACCTAGATTCAGTAGACACTGGCCTACAAAAAAATTGGTCCTTTCCTGTGTCAGAGCTGAAAGGGGCAAATCCAGACACCCTAAGGGTTCCAGGTACCAGGCTCAAGACTCATACAGGTCAAAGCAATGGGGCACTTCCACCTCCAAATCTAGAGGAGATAAAGCGCAAACCTACAGAAAGCAATCCCAATGACTTCCCTCTGCCTACACCAAGCACTTATCTTTTGGCAGCACCCATAGGGGGAAAATTAACACTTTTTGCTCAAAATTGGCAGTTAATAACCCAGGACAAGTGGGTAGTGAACATCATATCACAGGGTTACAGATTCCATTTCCACACTCTGCCAGTGACAAATGGTTGGCCAGACCTGCCAAAAAAAAAAAAAAACAATGGGCAGAGGCTCAGAAACAGGTTACGTCCCTCATGGATATGGGGGCCATTCAGACATTACCAGAACAGGAAAAAGGACAAGGTTTTTACTCAAGACTGTTCTTGGTACCCAGAAAGTACAAGGCCTGGCGGCCAATACTGGATTTATTGATTTTGAACACATACCTGGACATTCCAAAATTCAAAATGCTCACTTTGCAACAGCTTCTGCCCATGCTGGGCAAGAATGCTTGGCTGGTGACTTTAGACTTAAAAGAGGCTTACCTGCATGTCCCAATAAGGCAGTCATGCAGAAGATACCTCAAATTCAAGGCTGGCTTAATGCATTACCAATTGTCTGCACTGCCCTTTGGCTTATCTACTGCACCCAGGGTCTTTACAAAGTGCCTGGCACCAGTAATTGCATTTTGCAGACAAAGAAATATTCAGATATATCCTTACTTGGACGACTGTCTCATTCAAGCAGAGAACAAGGACACTCTTCTACGACACCTGGCATTTGTGAAAAGGCTTCTAGCATGCCTAGCGTACACAGTAAACAAAAAGAAATCACAACTGGTACCCTCTCAAAAGATAACATTCTTGGGTGCAAGCTTGCATACAACTACCCAGATGGCTTACCTCATGCCAGACAAACAAAGGCAACTGACTACTTACTTCAAACTGATGGCAATAAAAACCAAGTCTTCTGCAACAAATTCTGCATGCTCTGGGCTTCATGGCATCCTGCATCCTACCAATTCCATATGCAAGACTGCATATGAGGAAACTTCAGTGGTACCTAAAAAGTTCATGGAGTCAACATTCACACAGTGTGGAAACAATGATTCCTCTCATTCCCTGCCTGCAACAGGAGTTTCTATGGTGGGCAAAGAGTATATCTTTTGCTTCAGATGTTTTGGGCGTTTCCTCTAATGGTGCAGGTGAAGGAGAGCATTTTCCAGTGTTACTAGCAGCTTAAAATCCATCTAGATTAACCTCAGATTTTCGGAGAGGGAACCAGCAGTTTCAGGAAGAGCAGAGAGAGCAAAGTGAGCGGAAGAGAGGAAGATTTCAGTCTGGGAACTTAATTGAGAAGGACACAGTTTCATTGATAACAAGAGAAGCAAATGGTATTAGTGTTGACTGTAAATAATGTTGTGCAAGATATTCTTGACAGTTCTGTGTCTTTTGTTTACAAAGATGTGGGTGAAACAATCCATGCAGCTGCTGCATCTGAGTGTAAGAAAATTTCTATTGTTCATAACATTTCTGGTGTGTCTGTCTGTAGATCAGATGAATGTTTTGAATTATGGTCTTAAATATATACCCACAGTGCTGCCTCAGTTACATGAATTAAAGTGTGATATTTTTAGACTGTGTAGGAAGATACATTTAATATATTTTTTTGACAATAACCAGTATAAAGAAGGTGATGGTAGTTGGTTAGAATCTGATAGTTTTGAGAACAGTTTTTATTCTTGTGTATCTGACCCTGAGGAATGTTTTGACTATGCAAGTGACTATAATGCCTATAGTTTGTTAAAAACTGATAAAATAATGAGCAAAAGTGATTTTATTCCTCCATACCAACATGAACATATAAAAGTTTTTCTCAAATGTTGAATTTTGCTGTAGAAAATGCTTTTTGTGTTTTTATGCAGTGTAAGTATAAGTTGGTATATAACTTGAATAAGAAGGAATGGAAGGAACTACAGGCATCAGCGAATAATGAACATCTTATTATTAAACCATCTGATAAAGGTGGTAAGATAGTGGTGATGAATGTTGCTCAATATTATAAAATGTGTAGGACACAGATATAAATACCTATGTTAAGAGTAATACAAATGAATATATTAAGGCTATGAATGACTTTGACACCCTTATATCTAAGGGAGTGAGGTTAAAATATTTTTCACAAAATGACAAAGATAAAAAGTTTAATACTGATGACAGTGAGTTGGCTTTATTTTACTGTCTTCCAAAAATTCATAAAAGTGGGGTTGACCCACCTGGTAGGCCTAAAGTATCTGCTCAAAAATATTTTTTATCTAATATTGGGAAATTTTTGCATGAATGTTTATTCCCTTATGTAATAAAGTTACCTAGTTATATTGGGGATAGTTTTGATTTTTTGGAAAAATTATCTAAAATACAATGGAGTGCAGATATGTTTTTTTATAAGTGTTGATGTTGTTAGTTTGTATACTAACATACAGTGTCAGTTTGGACTAGAAGCAGTAAAATATTTTTTGGGTGATAGTCCAGTAACGTATTATATTATTGAAATATTGGAATTTTTTTTGAATAATAATTTTTTTATTTTTAATGAACAATTATACAGACAAATCAAGGGCACTGCCATGGGGGCATCTTTTACCCCCATGTATGCCAACCTTATGATGTGTTTGTATGAGTTAGAATGGTTATATCATATAGATTTTTTTTTTAATTATGTAGTTAGTTATTTTCGTTTTATACATCTTGTTTTTATTTGTAAAGGTGGGATATCTTATGCTGGTCAGTTTATAGAAGTTATGCAACATAATAGATTTGGACTTTTCTTTGACGGCATTCAGGTGGGCAAAGATATAACTTTTTTAGACATGCATCTGATTTTGGAGGACAGTAATATCTTACGTACGTCTGTGCATAGAAAATTTGCTGATAGTAATCAGTATTTGATGGGGAATAGCTGTCATCCAGTTCATACTTTTGTCTCCTTGCCCTATGGGGAATGTATGAGACTTAGACGGCTATGTAATACTGACATGGACTGCTTTAAAAAAATTAGTGTGACTAGTAAGATGTTTAGATTGAGGGGCTATAGTGAAGCTAGTATTCAAACCGCTATAGATAAGGTTATTAATGAACAACATAAAGTTGGTACTTATAAGTATGGAAGTCAGGGGTATAAGTTGGATGTTAGAAATCAAGAGAAAAGACTAGTTTATTTTGTCTCTACATATAGTGTTTTCAGTGATGTTTTAACAGATATTGGTAAACACTACTGGATTTTTTTATTTAGATCAATAGACCTAAAAAAATTTATTGTCTAGGTCTTTAGGCATCTCATTTCGTAGAGGTAGGAATTTAAAAGATATTTTGGTACATAATAAATTTAAATATCCCACTGAGACATTACAATATAGGACCATGCAGAGACTAGGAACTTCACCCTGTGTTCATTGCAATGTATGTCATTATATTGTTCCAGCTTTTAAGTATATAAATAGCCATGTATTTGAGGTCAAAAATATATATATATAGCTGTAATACTGAAGGTATTATTTATGCGTTGAAATGTCCGTGTAACCTTGTATATATAGGAGAAAGTAAAAGGAAGTTTAAAACTAGACTGCAGGAACATGTCAGGAATATTATAAATAATAAAGAAGATAGCCCTGTTGCTAAACATTTTATGCTGGTTCACAATTCTAATCCAAATGGGTTACAAGCCACTGTCTTAGAACATATTATGAAGGGTGTATTTTCTGATGATTTGTATAAAAAGAAGTTATTATATAAAGAAAGTATTTTTATTTTGAAATATGACACTTTATTTCCTCAGGGTCTGAATGTGGAATGTAACTGGAGGCTTCTTATATGCTGAGAAAGTAGTATTAAGTATTTTTTAATGTTTATTAATTAATTGGTTTAGGCTGCTTGTTTAATTGTTAGATGTATTAGGGTATATAAACTGTGTAAGTTATGTGATGTTTTATACTCCTTGAAGGCAGTTGCCGAAGCGCTAGAGGTGCAATAAACTGGTGTTTTAAGTGGATTCTTCATCTGTAGTCTTCAGTTCATCTTTTTTTTTTAGTTCGTGCAGTGTCCCAGCAAAACAATCAGATCCTGCACAATCAGCTACAGATTCTGAACCTGGCAGCATGGCTAATCATGTAATCATATGAACGGCACCTCTCAGTAAAGCTGTGATGGATGTCATTTTGGAAGCCAGAAGGCCTACTACTAGAAAATCTTATGCTGACAAATGGAAGAGATTCTGTGCTTGAACTCAAGCACAAGGAACTGATACAGCAGAACCACATATTCCTCAGATATTGCAATACTTAACTGAGATGCTTCACAAAGGCCTATCTTTCTCATCAGTCAAAATCCATGCCTCTGCCATTTCAGCACATTACAATACAGAGCCACCAATCTTTTCTCATCCTTTACTAAAGCAGTATCTTAGAGGAGCCAAAAACCTAAGGCCCCTCCTAGAAGAACACCATTACCTGCATGGGACCTCAATTATGTGTTGGAAAAACTCACCCTGCCTCCATTTGAAACAGCCGCTACTGCTGATATAAAGTTCTTATCATGGAAGACAGCTCTGCTACTAGCAATTACTTCAGAAAGAATGGTTTCAGAGCTACAGGCCCTCATGGCTGTAGAGCCTTTTATCATATTTTACCCAGACAGGGTGTCTCTGAGGACAAATCCTACCTTTATGCCTAAGGTGGTTTCCAGTGTGGCTCTTAACCAAACAATTCATCTGCCAACTTTTTATCCAAATCCGCAGAACAAAGGGGAGAGAATTCTGCATTCCTTGGACGTGCACAGACAGCTAAGATTCTATTTGAGCAGGACAAAAGCTCTAAGAAAAACTGAGCAATTACTAGTGTCATATGCTGCAGGATCAGAAGGAAAGGCTATCTCAAAGCAGACGATTTCAAAGTGGATCAGCCACTGCATCCGTTTCTGCTACTTACACCACGGTAAACCTGTGCCCAAGGGCATTAGGTCTCATTCCACCAGAGCTGCAGCTACTTCTGCAGCCTTTCTCAGAGTACCACCAACCAAAGACATTCTAGAGGCTGCTAATTGGAGTTCTGTTCACACCTTTACAAAGCATTACCATTTGCCTGTCTACTCTAAGTCCAGGGCAGGGTTTGCCACTGCAGTTCTGCAGGGCCTTATAGCCACACCTAATGCTGTTTAGCTCCAGCCTCCCAACCATAGCTTTGGGATTCTACCCAAATGTAATGACTGCAACAGTGAAACACGAAGAACATAGTACAGTTGTGTACACTTACCATAAATGTAGATGTTCGAGTGTATTCACTGTTGCAGTCCAGGTTACCCTCCCGCCATCCCCCTGTCATTCTACAGTTTATCTTTCCTTCTCTATCTTCTACAAGCTATGTGGTGTATTTGCTTGTAGATGAAGGTAATGTTTATATTGATGCATATATATATATATATATATATATATATATATATATATATATATATATATATATATATATAATATTGCTACCTTTTTGGGGGCACCTGACATCGGGGGGCAAGAAAAACTAAAGAAAATAGCATTGGCTGCATGTTTTATACCCCTAACGACCTGATGTCATGGAAGAGAAGACAGCAACCGACGCAGGACCCAAGACTTTGGAATTCAGGCCGACTGAGGGCAACCTGCCAGCAGATTACCCAAAATGTAATGTCTGCAACAGTGAATACACTCTAACATCTAGATTTATGGTAAGTGTATACAACTGTATTTTCCTGAGTCCCACAAGTTCCTTTTCAAAAACCCTGTTGAGGATCCAGAAACCATTTCTCAGGGGCCTAAGGGCATTAAGGCTTCTACTGCTAAAAATCCTACCCCTTCTGATAGAGATTCCTGGGCACTGGATAGATGGGGTAAAAAGGTTTATACTTCTGCATCTTTGGCAATCAGGGCTTTAAATTGCCAATTTCATATGCTAAAATTTAAACAGCATATCATGGGACTGCTCAAACAGAAAATGATGTTGATTTCAGACTGTGTAAAATAAGGATTTACAGGATTTATTGCATTCTGCTAATGAAGTTGGAAAACATACTTTGCAATGTGGTTTTGATTTTTTTAGAGGCCTCTTGCAGGGCTGCTGTTACTGGGTCTGTGCTTACAAGGCATGCTTGGCTTAAGGAGCAATCTCTGCCTGATCATGTTAAAGCAAAATTGTTGGATGCTGCTTTAAATCAGGACCGCCTGTTTGGCAATAAGGCTGAAGAAGTTCTAAAAAAAGATGGAAGATAAAGTTACATCTATGCAAACTGTAAAAGACTTCTTACAAGTGCAACCTCCAAGATTTAGTATGTACTGGCCTGCTAAGAATTGGTCCTTTCCAGCTCCTTCCAGATCCACTCAAGCCAAACCTAGACACACCAAAAGCACCAGGTTTCAGTCCCAAGGGACTCTCAGAACTAAGCAGTGGGGGGCCTCCACATCCAAATCTGGAAATAACAAGACACCCCCCCTATGGTAAACTGTCTCAATGACTTTCCTTTAAAATTACCAAGCACTTACCTTTCAGGCACCCCTTTGGGGGGAAAATTGCTCTTCATGCAAAAAACTGGGAACTCATAACCCAGGACAAATGGGTTTAAATATAGTGTCCCCGGTATACAGATTTCATTTCCACACGTTGCCAGCACCAAACAAGTGGCCAGACCTGCCCCCAAATCAGTGGGCAGAGGCTCAGAAACAAGTACTTTCCCTCTTAAACATGGTGGCTATTCAACAGGTACCAGAAGAGGAAAAGGGACAAGGTTTCTATTCCAGGCTTTTCCTGGTACCCAGAAAGGACAAATCATGGCGTCCAATTCTGGACCTGTCTACTCTAAACACCTGGCTCTTTACCAGTTACTTGCTATGCTAGGCAAAGATGCCTGGTTGGCAACTCTAGATTTAAAAGAAGCTTACCTGCATATCCCAATCAGGGAATCTTGCTGAAGATACCTACGCTTCAAGGCAGGCTACTTGCATTATCAGTTCTCTGCACTGCCCTTTGGCTTGTCTACTGCGCCCACGGTATTTACAAAGTGCATGGCTCCAGTAATTACATTTTGCAGGCAAAGAAATATTCAGATATATCCATTCCTGGATGATTGTCTAATTCAGGCAGAAAACCAGGCCATACTTCTAAATCATCTGGTGTTTGTAAAAAGGGTTCTAACTTGTCTAGGGTACACCATAAACAAAAAAAATCACAACTGGTACCCTCTCAATAGATTACATTCCTGGGTGCAAGCTTGAATACAACTGCCCAGATGGCTTACCTCATGCCAGGAAAGCAAATTAATTTGGTAACTTACTTCAAAACAAGTGGCCACAAAAACCCTGCTGTCTACATGCAAATACTGCAAGCCTTAGGGTTCATGGCCTCCTGTATTCTTCTAATTCCATATGCAAAACTGCATATGAGGAAACTTCAGTAGTACTTAAAAAGTCTATGGAGTCAGCATTGTCACAGCCTGGAAACAATAATTCCTATCATCCCTTGCCTATGCCTGGAGTTCCTATGGTGGGCAGAGGCCTGCCACCAAAACAAGGGACTGCCATTCACACTACCCCCTGCCGCCCAAACCCTAACTACAGATGCATCAGACTGGGGGGCTCACCTGGCAGGGAAGTGCATTCAGGGCAAATGGAACCCAAATCAAATGCACCTGCATATCAGTCAAAAAGAAATGTTAGCTGTACAAAATGCTCTGACAGCCTTCAAGGACTACATTCATCCTGGACAGTTAATGGTAAAGACAGACAACACCACGGTTATGTGGTACATAAACAAGCAGGGGGGGGTACACTTTCCTACCCCTTCTGCAGACTAGCCAATGCCTTGTGGAACACATCCTTGAGCCACCAAGTGCAAATACAAGCTCAATTCCTGCCAGAAAACTGAATACACTAGCAGATGGACTAAGCAGAAATCTCATGGACCCACATGAGTGGAAACTGGAACCATGGATTTTCAACATGTTGACAAGCAAATGGGGGAGCCCAGACATAGATCTATTTGCCTCCCCCCAGAACTGCCAGTTGGATAAATTTTGCACAAGGACTCCTGATAAAAAATCCTGGAAAGTGGATGCTCTGTCCTTCAGCTCGAAAAACCTATCAGTCTACGCCTTTCACCCTCTGACTCTGCTCTCCAAAGTTCTGCTAAAAGTCAAACAGGACAAACCAAAAATGATTTTGATTGCTCCAGACTGGCCATGCCAACACTGGTACCCACTCCTGCACAGTGTGTCACAAATATCTCCATGGCACCTGCTTCAGACATCTTCCTTACTGTCTCAGCAGGAGAACTGAGTTCTGCACCCTCAGCTCCCAACATTGAACCTTACATCTTGGCTAATCACTTAAATTCACCTTTAGCATCCCTCAGCAAACCTGTGATGGATGTCATCTTGGGGGTGAGAAGACCTAGTACTAAAAAATCTTATACTGACAAATGGAAAAGATTCTGTACCTGGAACCAATCTTTAGGGATGAGCACAGCAACGCCCAATTTACCTCATAGTTTGCAATATTTAACTGAGATGCTTCACAAAGGCCTGTCTTTTTCCTCTATTAAAATCCATGCTTCAGCTATTTCAGCTGACTAGAACACAGATCCACCCCTCTTTTCTCATCCCCTGCTCAAACAGTATCTCAGAGGGGCAAAGAAATTGAGACCACCCAGGAGAGCTCCTACCCTTGCCTGGGACCTTAACTTTGTTTTGGAAAAGCTCACTTTACCTCCTTTCGAGCCAGCTGCTACTGCAGACTTAAAATTTCTTTCTTGGAAAACAGCCTTTCTCTTAGCAATCACTTCAGCTAGAAGGATTTCTGAATTACAGGCCCTTATGGCAGTGGAGCCTTTCATCATCTTTCATACGGACAGGGTATCTCTGAAGACCAATCCATCCTTCAGGCCCAAGGTGATTTCCAGTGTGGCTCTTAACCAGTCCATTAATTTGCCAACCTTCTTTCCCAATCCACAAAACAAAGGGGAATGGATTATGCATTCCTTGGACGTGCGCAGACAACTTAGATTCTACTTGGACAGAACTAAATTTTGAAGAATATCTGAACAATTGCTGGTGGCATTTGCTGCTGGGGCAGAGGGGAAGGCTATTTCAAAAAAAAAACATTTCTAAATGGATAAGCCCCATTGCATTCATTTCTGCTATAAGCACAATGGAAAACTTATCCACCAGGGGATCAGATCTCATTCCACCAGGGTGCATCTACTTCTGCAGCCTTTCTCAGAGGTGTTCCTTCCAGGGATATTCTAGAAGCTGCTGCCTGGAGTTCAATACATACTTTCACCAAGCATTACCATTTACCAATTTTTTTCTAAATCCAGAGCTGGTTTTGCCACTGCAGACTTGCAGGGCCTTATAGGTGGACCTAATGCTGTATAACTCCATCCTCCCAACCATAGCTTTGGGAATCTACACAAATGTAATGACTGCAACAGTGAAACATGAAGAACATAGTACAGTTGTGTATACTTACCA
The DNA here is from genome assembly GCF_019279795.1 of Protopterus annectens. Classification (NCBI taxonomy): domain Eukaryota; kingdom Metazoa; phylum Chordata; order Ceratodontiformes; family Protopteridae; genus Protopterus; species Protopterus annectens. Next base: position 692,014,191 of record NC_056727.1, read on the forward strand.
TAAATGTAGATGGTTGAGTGTATTCACTGTTGCATTCCTGGTTACCCTTCAGCGCCCTGTTTTCTCTTACTATACCTCTACTTTCTTTTGCTATGCTTAAAAAAGCCTTTTTTGGTGTATTTGCTTTTAGTTGGAGGTATATTTTTATGTTTTTTAATTTTATTTGCTCCCCATTAGGGGGGCACCTGACATCTGGGGCAAGAAAAACTGATGTAATGGCGTTGGCTGCATGTTTTATACCCCTGAAAACAAGACTTTGTTAATCAGGCCAACCGAGGGCAACCTGCCAGCAGATTACCCAAATGTAATGACTGCAACAGTAAATACACTCAAACGTCTACATTTATGGTAAGTGTACACAACTGTACTTTTCTCTGAGACTATTTCCAGAATTAATCCACTATTTCACTGGGAAAACAGTGGTGTTTGTCATTCCATCAAAAATATGAATTATCACAACAGCAATTTCCTGAACCTGTAACTGTTTTTCCTGTTCTTTCTGCCACAGAGGATGCTTTTGTCAAAGCCTGCAGTTTCTCTAAGAGTCAGCATTCTACACCCAAAAAAGCAGGTAGATTATATAACTGTCCTCGGTCTTTTAAGTTTTTATACACTAATCCAAGACCTGACCCAGCAGCTATAGCTTTAATAATCACATCTGCTGCTGATAATTTTTCTCATAATCCTTCAAACATGAATGCAAAGACTTTTGATAATTTTGGGGAAAAGTGTACACTTGGGTAACTCTTTGTTTTTAGAGGAAAAGTCTGCATTGTGTAATTTGGCTTTTAATGTTTCTCAAGTCACTGCTCACTGTTTAAAATGTGCAGATGACTCTACAAATGGCACTTCAAGGCTGCTGCCGCCACAGGTAGTGTTATGAGGAGGTTTGCCTGGCTGCATTCCCAAACCCTCCCAGGGGGTGTCAAACATTAAATTTTGAATTCTTCCTTGAACAGAGAGCTAGATTTTGATGTCATTAAAGAGAGTAATTTGGGGGAAGCTGATTCAGGAGAGTTGTCAGATTTTTCAGTCTTCCTTCTCCACATGTACCAATAGGATGCTATGTTCCCTTCTGTAGTTTCAATAAAAAAACAAAATAAACAATCTCAGCAATCTGCTGGTGAGCAGGGGTTTAAAAAGTAGTAGCAGTGCGGCTCCAAAAAGAGAACAGGACATCCCCCCCCCCCCTTGCAACAGAGGACAGTCTAATAAGTCTGAATAACTATATGATGGACTTTCCTCCTCTCTCCCACCCTGGCAGTGGCAGAATTCAAGAAAGTCTGAACCTTGTTTGGCAACATAAATGGAAACTGTCCATTCTCAATTAGGAAAAGGATTTTATTCAAGGGTGTTTCTGGTGTAAAGAAAGAATCCACTTGGAGCCAACTTCTGTACCCTTCCTTTCAGAACCAGTCTGTGATAGTACCAAAATTGAAAATGTTGTCACTTCACAACCTTGTTACTCCTTAGTCCCTATTTGAGTTCCCCAGTTAAAAGATACATATCATCACATTCTTGTAGATCAGATTTCAGGTGTTTGTGTGTGTTGGATCACATTATCAGTATTCTGCCTTACCCTTTGGGCAAGAAGCTGAATCTAGCTCTTGTGATAACCTACTGCAAGGTGCGCAGTCTTCATATTTTTCCTTATCTGGACAATTTCTAGTCTTTTTCAGTGTCAGAAATTCCTGACCTGGGTAATGGAACTCCTACACAGGCTGGGATTCTAAGAGAACATTCAGAAGCCATTTCTGACTCCTTCTCATTGGCTTGTTTTTATGGAGTATTCTTGCAAAGGAAAGAAATAGATTTGTATTTACATCTATTCCTGAAGTTTTCAGTCAGACTTCTGTCTCAGGAAGGGAATTTTTCAGGATTGGGGTCTCATGGTTTCAGTGATACTCGTGATACCTCTCACAAGATTCCACATGATAAATTTATAATGGTACCTTAGAGTCTTTATATGATCCCAGCACCAGCTTGCCCTGACCTTTCAAATTCTAATTCTAGGATTTGTGAAAAGGGAGAGTATTTGACAAAGGCACAATATTTCTCAGAATCCAGGTATCCCATTCTCCCATCCTGCTCCAGCACAGTCAATCACAACAATCTGCTCTGACCTTTCTTAGGGAGCAGTGTCTGTGGAGATAAAAGTGCAGGGTCTTTGGAACAAACAAGCCTGACCAAAACACATTAACATAAAAGAGATGTTAGCTCAAATAAATACTGTTGAATCTCAAAATTATCTTTGGTCCTCGAGACCTCTACAGGTGTTTACAGACAACACCACAGTGATATGGTACATAAGCAGTGGGAAAACAGATTTTACCCTCTGTGCAGACTAACCATTGTAGCCTGATATATAGCTTTTTAGCACAGTCTCACTCAGTATGTTTCTTACATTCTGCCGTAGCAAAATTATGCAGCAGACAAGCTAAGCAAGACCAGGGCAAGAAGCTGAATCAGAGGGCCTTTCAAAGAGTGATTAATCTGGTGGCAACAGCTCAGATAGATGGCTTTGCCTCATCTCTAAACCATTAGGAAAGTTCTGCTTGAGGACTGAACACAAAAAGACTGGAAGGCAGTTGCCTTTTCTTTTCCTTGGACAGGAATGTAACTGTATGCTTTTCCACCATTTCTACTAACATCCATGGTGCTTCTGAAGAGTCAGGACGACTCCCAGTGATCATTATGGTGACTCCCTTCTGGCCCGGACAACAGTGGCTGTCCCTTCTTCTGAAAATAGCAAGCTTTCTGGCAAACTGGGTTTACTCCCACAAGATCAGGGGTTGATGAATCCCAACCCCAAACTGCATATCTTGTATGTTCGTGGGTTCATAGGTGTATACCAGGCTAGCAACCACTAGGGTCCTTATAAGCCTAACCGTGCAACCCAAATTTGACCCACAAAATAGATTTATATAGGTGGTGATTTACTTGACTACCTCTGTAAATCAGAGAAGGATAGGAGCCAGACCAGTGGGTGATTTTTCGGTTACCCATCCATTGGTTCACGTTATGCTTAAATAGGGATAGGGAGGAACTCTGCTTTACATGGATGGGGAGAGCCTGTTCCAGAGAGTGGTAATTCTGAGAAACATATCTGTCTCCAGCTTGCCCTATTTATGTTGCATACAAAATAGCAGTTTTAATCTAGTAGTTCTGATGCTGTTTGTTTTGTGGATGTACAAAAGGTTCATCAAAACAGAGTCCAGGGATGCTCTGTATACCAAGCAAAGATGACCTGTCAGAAGTCTGTATGACGCCGAGTAGAGAGACAGGGCTTTGAGGTGATCAACTTATGATTATTGTATTCTGTTTTCTCCTTGTATTTTTTTTTTTTTGTAAGGAACCTTTGCAGATGTTCCAGTTGCTGCAGGTTTCTGGTCAGATACATACCGAGGGGGGGCATTATACTCTGTGATAGGTTTGATGAGGGCCATGTACAGTGATATGATGACCTTTCTGTACCTAGATGCCATGCCCTTGCTTTATAAGTTGAGCGCAGCATAGATGGATTTTCTTACTACCTTCGACACGTTTGCCGAAGGCTAGGTTACTGTCTATGTGATTTCCCAGATCCCTGACTAGTGAATCAACTTTTAAGGGTGTTTTATTGATGATGTATTTACCTGGGGTAGTAGACTTCCTAATAGGTACTATAATGCATTTCTTGGTACTGAGTTTTAAGCCATGGCTTTGGCACCAAATGTTTGTCTGTATTAGAACTTCCTGAAGGGTGTTCTCATCTTGGGGGGTTTCAATGACTTGCTCCCATTTTGCAATCATCTGCAAACTTGGTCAGCCAAAGGCCTTTGAGATTGGCTTTGACATCTAAGAATTAGATGGCAAACATGAGTGGGCCCAGCACAGAGCCCTGAGGGACTCCAGTGATGACAGGGCTCTTTGTGAAGGTGACTTCACTAATTCTAACCTCCCAGGTCCTCTCCGTCACCCAGCTGGCTATCCAGCATATAATGAAGAGGTCTATACCTAGTTCCATGTGTTTGTTAGCAATCTCCAGTTGCGGTATTTTATCAAATGTGTAGCCAGATTTAGGTAGGCAGTATTGTACCATTTTCCCCTCATTCAACGAAGTCCATCAGATTCAGTAAGAATGACTATCCTTTGGCAAAGCCAAGCTGGGATAGATCCATTATATGGAGGTCTCCTATATCCTTGCTGAGAGTTTCCATGATCATTCTTTCCATGGCTTTGCAAGTAAGATTAATCAGACTAATGGGTCTGTAGTTTCTAGGATCTGTTGAAGGGTCCTCTCTTTTGAAGTGACCATTGCAGTCCTCCATTCACCTGGCACAAAGCCTGTTTTAATTTTTTTCTGAGGGAGATGCAGCAGGTATTAACAGAGGTAAGAAAGTCTGCTGTTAGAATGTCATGTATTGGCAAATGAAAAATGTTTTCAAGTTGGTGCTAAACAAAAGAGCTAGCACCCAGTCAGCACTAGTGTTTCTCTGGTTTTACAGTGTCTTTGTGAGTTACTGTCCTGGCCTGTTCATACTCTTTGATCAAGGTTCATTTGTCATCCATTTCAGCTTAGCTGCCACAGATACCCCTCTTTCAGTACAACGTCATGTGAAAGTATTTTTCAAAGGGGTGTTGCATAAGCAGCCTTCTGTTAAACAGGTGGCACCTCCTTAGGATATTAACTTTGTTAGAAAAACTAACACTTGTTCCGTTGTAACCAGCTCATCAGGCTGTCTTGAGATTCTAGAAGCAGAAACATGGTATTCAGTGTATAATTTTACAAAGCATTAAAAACTATATTTCTTCCTAAAGTCTAAAAAACCGCTTTGCTAGGACCATTCCCCAGGGACTTCTGGACCTTAGTCCTGCCTCCTTTCCAGTATATCTAAGCCATTATTGTCTACCTGTGTAGTTTAGGCTACTGCAGCAATGATCAAACGAAGAACAAAGTACAGTTGCATTAATAAGCTTACCGTAACAGTAGTGCATGCTAGATCAGATCTGTGTGTGTGTGTGTGTGTGTGTGTGTGTGTGTGTGTGTAGTTGAATAAAAAAAAAAATAACACCACTAATTTTGTCTGTGGATATGCACAATATTGGCAGGCCTGTACGTAACAGAGATAGCAGGAAAACAAAACAGTTAAGTAAATTTTTTTAACAAGTAAAGCAAAAGGTGTGTACACGGCATGTAGTCTCTCTGGAGGTCCCACAAGGGAATTATGATACTTGTTAAGGGTGGGGGGTCCATCTTCAAAACTCTGTCTTACACCTCAACTAGTCTAAAACTGGCCTGCTAAGAAGTTTTTACAGAAAGTTGCTATAGCTTTTATGGGGGATGGGGACAGTGTGGACATTTTTTCTTTAATTTTCCTCAGTCAAATCTCAGAGGTTTGCACCAAGGGTGGCAGGAGCTTGTCTGCAGGCAGTGTACTTTATGGAAACAATATGATTGGCTACATTCCTGTGATCAATATTTTTTTTGTTTACTATAGATTGTCATGTATACAGTCTCCAGAAAAAAATCTAATGAAAAAAAAAACAGGCCAGCGAAGTCAGGAAGTGAAAATTGAATGTCCAACAAATTAAAATCTACAGAGCTTTTGGGTTAAACAACCCTTCGTCTTTGTGGATTTTAATTTGTTGGACATCAAATTTTCCCTTCTTGACTTCTCTGGCCTGTTTTTTTTTCATTTGATTTTTTTTTCTGGATTTTGCTGTTGACCAGCGTTAACTCGATTTCAGTCCTTTTTTGGTTTTACATGTATACTGTCTGGCATGAGAGGCGGTACATGTTAGCATACATCTCAACTTCTTTGATCAAGAAATCTGGACAAAGCCAAAAAAATGGAGGGACAAAGGCCTAAAATCATGGTCTATTTTGAAATATTACTGTAATTCACTTGAAAAGCCCATTCTTTTAACTTTCTATCGCATGAACAATAAGAAATATGAAACTCTGACATATGTAGTCTGATTATAATTCTTAGTGATTTACCAGAAAAGCTAAATTGTACAAGGGACAAGGGCAGACAATGTTTGTTTGTCTTTTGGCTTTTCCCGGTAAGGGGTCGCCACAGCGGAACTCCGGTCCGCTAATGATTGGCAGTAGATTTTTACGAAACGCCGAGGTGCCAGCTCGACGCTCAACCTTCAACGAAGGCACGCCCATTTACTCACACGTCTTTCGAATGCTACCCAACCGTGGGGAGGACATGCAGACTCCATAAGTGGCAAAAATCAGAAACATTCTGCAAAATTCTGGGCAGTTGAAAGTTATGAAGAGAAGATGTCTGTATTTTCGGAATAGCAGTGAGAAAACATGCTGTGGGTATGTATGGCAGCAACAACTTTCAAATGTATGATTATGGCCATCTGTTATTTCATTTTAATCCCAGCTTAACACCAAAGAGGTTCATAGGATAAGGAGACGGTCACTATTTCCAGGTATGCTTTATACATCCTCAAAAGCATTTTTCTTCTCAGTTTATTGGAAATATTATTTTTGTCAGCTTTTAATGCTAAGCCTTGAATACAACTTAGTACTTCCTTGAAAGAAAGAAAGCCTGAATTTTTTATCTTAGTCGACATTTTTGTACTGGCTATTATTAGCTTAAAAAGTTGGAGAAAAGCTCTGAAATGCACATCAAAGTATCTAGAACCCAGGGGCTTCTGAGGGCTTAGCAACCTACAGGCATCCAGCTTAATGTAGTTATTTCAGTTCAGCCTTGGCCGGGCTTCATTTTTAGAAAATGTGCGAACATCCAAGATATTGTGGGTAGTCATGGGGAGAGGGGGCAATTAAGACAAATAAGAATAACTAATTTGAACTTAACATAGTATCTGAAAGGATGGAGTCCTATTATGCTATTAATGTTTGTGTGAAATGTATTGCTTTTTGCAGATCAGTATTCATAGTTTCATATGGGTACATCTAAGTGTGCACGTCATGAAGAAAAATGAGTGGTGATTGTACCACGAAATGGGGCTATATACTACTGAGTGAGTACTGGCATCCATGTATGGTCATCAGTAGCTCATCATCTGTATCTCTTCTAGATCCCCAGCTGGTGTTTGCTGAGCTTAATTTCCTTCATAACCTTTACTGCATCCAAAATGTGGATCTTCAGGAAAATATTCTGAAGGCAACCTAGTGTGCTAACTTAAGTCTCACAACTTGCCTCTTGAAATGCATTGATTGTGTACAGGGAGTAATTATTTTTTTACAGTCTCACTGGTGTCCCCAATTTGTGATACTTTTCCCTTCTTCCACTGTTTTCATAGGAGCAGTTCTTTCTGCTGGTGTGATTGCATCTTTACTAATACAGGTCTTGGATGCTTCTTTGATGGTCAGATTTGGGGCATGCACATGGTGCGCCCTCTCAGTTAACACATCCTGCTGTTGAGCTCTAATCTGTTTATATATTTATACTGTCATAAAAATGAATGTGGATAGGGCTGCTAGTTTTGTCTGGTACAGCAGAAAACTCTCAGGTTTTGTCTGCATGCTTCATCTTCTATCTCTACTCTTTTTTGAAACTTTTTTTTTCCTGAACAACCTCATTTTCAGTCAGTCTTTCTGTCATTTAAGGCTGTTTTCTCCAGCTGTATTAGCTCATCTCAATGCCCAAATGTATTTTCTGTTATTTTTTCCAGCCTTTCATCATTTGACTTTATATATTTCACCTGTATCTCTCTCTGATTCATTGCCTATTCTGTATGTTTAACTTGAACTATTTTTTGCTTAACAGCTGTGAGGTTCTTCCCAGCCAGAGCTGTTTTTTTCCCTTTAATTCCGCTTGAATTTTCCATACTTATTTCCAAAGTTGTTCTTTGCTGGGCTCCAGGTGATATAATTAGTAACCAGTAACTGAGGTTTACCCAAATTGATAACTTTTACTATTTGTTTTTTTAAAACAGTTTCTCATTTTTCACATTAGGAGAGCTTTGATCAACATGTTGCTCAGTCATTTAATCTCATTTTATTATAAACCTTTATTAACTTTGTAATGGGCCGTTAGCCTTGTAATACGAACAAAACTATGTGTATTCAGTGTGCCACCCTCATATATGGTTTGCCTAGTTAATTCCCTGCTGGCTGCCAGAGAGTTATTATTTTTACTACACAAATTTATTAACTAATCTGTATTTGGTCAGTGCCCAAGTCCAGGGTTAGAGTTATTTTTCATTTTCCGAAAAGTCATAATTTTCATTCGCTAATGAGTTGTCTGCATTGTTTAATAATGATCTAAATAATGAAATACACATTTTCAAACATCTTATCTTGCCCAGCATCTACACTACTTCTGTTCTAATCAATGCTCTTTTCCCATATAGTCTTCAGGATAGCATTTGATTATTTATTCCTATTAAATCTGCTTTTCACTGTTGGTTGTTCTTGACCAGTCTTACTTGACAGGCTCTACCTCTATTCCATTCTCATATCAGGGCATATTAAATGAATAACTGTTTCATTTTTACCAGTTTTCTTATTAGCTGAATCTGGGCCTCTCATTTCACTTTCTGTTCCCCTTTATCAGTCTCATGTAATATACCTAATGTTTCTAATACTGTAGATAGCTCATTTAATATCCAATTTCTTGTGTGTGATTTTTTTTTTGTTTTTGCTCACATTAGCAACAGTAAGGCCTGCTTGTGTGTAACCATTTTCAAAGCCTAATTTCAGCTCAATAGTAGCAGTTCTTTGGAGAGTTTGGCCTTTCTACCCCAAGGTGCAACCAATATCTTTTGCATTTCCATTATCCATTCCTCTAATTTACTACATTCCCAAAAATGTTTTCTCATCTTCCACTTTCGCCTGAATCACATCTCCAACATTTCTCTTCCATGGTGAGAAACATTTTTGCTACTTTACTAAGTGTATAAATATAACAGCTCAAGCATTTCCAGACAAAAATACAAAACCACCTTGAGGTGGTAGCATATTGTAGCGTCCTACAGATGTTGCCTCAATCCTGTTTCGTATGCTGTCTTCCCATCCATTTATTCCATTGGTTTGTCATCTCATCAGCTTGCTGCCTATAATCTTATTAGTGTCTTACACAATCAGCTAACTTTTTGTTTAATGCTTCCAATGTCCTTAATCCAATACTTGTGTAGGCCTTTTGCCTGTGTTTATTGTAAGTCTTCTAATTTCCTTCCATCCTTCTCTAAAACCAGTGTAATAAAACATTCCTCCTGGCTATAACATCCTAGGGATCACTCCAGTAGCTTTACTTGACAGAGGCACTAATAACTAAGGTTGGGTGGCATGATGCCAGAGTAATCCTATGGGCTAGGCTTGTAAAGGCCCCAGGGACATTAGCCTAGTACACACCTATGAACTTTTTAAAGGAAATACTGTCATGGGCTTCAAACAATATTGAAAATGAAACCATAATCTTAGGAGACTTCAGTATACCTTTACCAAACTAATTAACAACATAACTAGACCAAGTAAAAGCAACAACAGTGGTTCTATACTCAATTGGGTATTAGTCTCTGACCCAGCAAAGATTGCATCCATAGGAACTCTAATACCATAAGCAGCCACTTACCTGGCTTTATAGTTAGAAAAACTACTTCATCTCTTAGCAGACATCACTACAAACTAGAGACCTATCCCATTTCTGTCCCACCAAATTTAATGACACCTTGCAACATATTAATTGGAACTCATTAAAATTCCTTCCCCTAAATGAAGCTGTTGAGTTCTGTAACTCTGCATTTCTCAAGATCCTAGACAACCAAGCTCTACTCAATCTAATGAGGGTAAAAACCTAATCACACCACCTGCCTCACAAAACTGACTAAACAGCTAATGGCCGCAAGGGATAAGGCTTGGAAACATTGGCAAAAAAACAAAAATGTCACTGACCTGACAAAATATAAACAACTCCGTAATCAAGTAAAGCGACTAGTCCAAAAAGACAAAAAAGATCACTATCTAATAACCCTACAAAACCTCCATAAACAAACCCCTGAAAAGTTCTGGAGCTCCATTAATTCCCTATTACACCCTGGGTCAAGTAACAGTCCTTGCCCAAATGCTGTGAAAACACCCACAGAAATAGCTACACTCTTTAACTCCTATTTCATCAGTACTGTTGCCAGTCTAGCTACCACCTTTTCTTCAACTCTGTTCCCAAGATACCCCTTCTTCCCCCTACACCAAACTCTCTCTCTTTCTCACCTATCTCTAGCAACCCAATAAAAAAGCTGCTCCAAAAACTTAAATCTTGCACCAACGCCCCTGATAACCTACCTGCTGATTTCCTACAAATTGCTACAAATTCTATTGCCTTTCCCATTAGCATTCTTGTTAACAGATCTAATGTTCTTTGTGTTTCACTGTTGCAGTCATTACATTTGGGTTATCTGCTTGCAGTAGCCCTCAGTCGGCCTGATAAACAAAGTCTTGGGTCCTGCGTCGGTTGCGGTCTCTTTTTTCAGGTCATTAGGGGTATAAAACATGCAGCCGACGTCATTACATCAGTTTTTCTTGCTGTGCGGTGCCCGAAGCAGAAGCAGTTCGCAAGTGCTGGTCGGCCGACTCCTGAAATTTTCTTTTTCGAGTTTCAGAACCAAATTCTTCAACTAAAAGCTAAGTACCCCGTTGGGGAAACTTTTTCTTGCTCTAAACCGATGTCAGTAAAAGTAAATAATTGCATTTCTTGAGTAAAGCAAATACCTCATAAAGATTTTCTTTCGTACTGTATTCCTTGCCTAGGCCCTGACCACGACGTACCTCACTGTCGGTTTTGTGCCTTATTTAAACCACGAACTATCCATCATCGGTATATTTGCGCTTCTAAATATTTTGGTGCTAGGTTCAATTATCCTGATACGTCTTTGGTAAGCCATCCAAATACCAACTTTCCAAAAAAACACAAAGATAAAGTCAGAGACAGGCCGTTCAGTTTCCCGGTACTCAGTGAGGCGCTTTCGCAGCCCCTGATACCCGCTTCTTCATATTCGCAGGCCTGTACTGAGACCCTTTCGGAGTCCGTAATGCCGCGAGATGCTTCAACTGTGGAACCTGCGGATGTGTCTACCTTGGATGGGTCCACTGTGCAGGCACCAGCTTCTGAGGGTGTATTCAGGCCTACTGACTTGCATATTAAACCGACGCCATCTTCTTCTTCAAGAACTAAAACTCAAACCATGCCTTGAAAACTGATGCCCAGACCGCATGATCAGGTCTCTGTGCCTAAAAAACAAATGATAAGAATGGCTGAAGACCTTATTACTTTAATCAAGGGAAGCCAACCTTCCCCCTCTAAGCGACCTAGGACTGAGTTTGCTTATGGTACTTCTAACCAGGATTCTGAGATTTCTGTTTCCTCTGATGACCAGGATTTACCCATATCTTCCTATGAGGATTCTGATGCTGAGGACTCTATTCCCTCTGCTTCCCCCCCAGAGGATTTCTCTTTTGTTGAAATCTTGCATACTCTCAGGGAGCATTTTCATTGGGAAAGTCGGGATTTCTCTGATTCTAAAAAAAGGCTTAGGGATTTCTTACTCCTGTCACAGCACAGGCCTTTAGCAGTACCTCCTGTACTGGACATAGTTGATGATGCCTTTTCAGAATCTAGCATGGCCCCTGACTCTTTAGCTCCTGCTTACAGTAAACCTGATAGATATTACAAGGTTCCTGATTTTCACAGGTTCCTTTTCAAAAATCCTACTGCATATCCTGAAACCGTTTTACAGGGACCCAAGGGCATTAAAGCTACTACTGCCAAAAATCCAACCCCCTCTGCTAGAGACTCCAGGGCGCTGGGTAGATGGGGGTAAGAAGGTATACACTTTTGCAACTTTGGCCATTAGGGCCTTTAATTGCCAGTTTCATATGTTAAAGTATCAGCAGCATATTACTGAATTGCTTAAACAGAAAATTATGTTGATTCCTGATTGTGCTGAAAATAAGGATTTACAGGAATTAATGTATTATGCTGAACAAGTTGGTAAACATACATTGCAATGTGGTTTTGATTCACTAGAGGCATCTTGCAGGGCTGCCGTAACTGGGTCTGTATTTAGAAGGCATGCTTGGCTTGAGTAATCCTTACCAAATCATGTTAAAGCAAAATTACTGGATGCTCCCTGAAATCAGGACCACCTGTTTGGCAACAAGGCAGAAGAAGTTCGTAAAAAGATGGAGGAAAAAGCTAAATCTATGCAAACTGTTACAGATTTTTTACAACTACAATCTCCAAGATTTAGTAGGCATTGGCCTCCTAATAGTTGGTCCTTTCCTGCCTCTTCCAGACCTTCTCAGTCCAAACCCAGATCCAGCAGAGCACCCAGGCTTCAGTTCCAGGGGACGCACAGGACTAAGCAGTGGGGTGAGGGGTGGGGGCACCACTTCCAAATCTGGGAGTAATATTTAAAACTTCCAAACACTTCTCAACTGACTGCCCCCTTGGGGGGGAAAGATTGCACTTCATGCAAAGAACTGGGGACTCATTACCCAGGACAACTGGGTTTTAAATATAGTGTCCCAAGGATACAGATTTCACTTCCACATGTTACCACCTCCAAACAGTTGGCCAGGTCTACCCCCAAATCAGTGGGCAGTGGCCCAAAAGCAAGTACTCTCTCTCTCTTAAGCATTGGGGCTATTCAGTTGGTACCAGAAGATGAAAAGGGCAAGGTTTCTACTCAAGATTTTTCCTGATACCCGGAAAAGACAGTTCATGGCATCCTGTCCTGGACCTGTCTACTTTAAACACCTTTTTAGTGATTCCAAAATTCAAGATGCTGACTCATCACCAGTTGCTTCCTATGCTAAGCAAAGATGCCTGGTTGGCAACACTAGTTTTAAAGGAAGCATACCTGCACATCCCAATTAGGGAATCTTGCAGAAGATACCTACGCTTTAAAGCAGGCTACACACACTATAAATTCTCTGCACTGCTCTTTGGCTTATCTACTGCGCCCAGGGTATTCACAAGGTGCCTAGCTCCAGTCATTGCATTTTGCAGGCAAAGAAATATTCGAATGTACCCATACCTGGACGATTGTCTAATTCAGGCAGAAAACCAGGACATACTTTTGAATCATCTGGCTTTTATACAAAGGGTGCTAACTTGTCTGGGATACACCATAAACGAAAAGAAATCACACCTGGTACCCTGTCAACAAATGATATTCCTGGGAGCAAGCTTGAATACAACTTCCCAGATGGCTTTCCTCATGCCAGAGAAACAAATTCACTTGACAACCTACTTCAAACAAGTGGCCACAAAAACCCTGATATCTGCAAGGCAAATACTACAAGCCTTGGGGTTCATGGCCTCCTGCATTCTTCTAATTTCATATGCAAGACTGCATATGAGGAACTACAATGATATCAACATTCTCAGGATCTAGAAGCAATGTGTCCTATCATTCCTTGCCTACGCCTAGAGTTTGGTGGGCAGAGGCCTGCCACCAAAACAAGGGACTACCATTCACAGTACCCCCTGCCGCCCAAACCCTAACAACAGATGCATCAGACTATGCATGGGGGGGGGGCGCACCTGGCAGGGAAGTGCATTCAGGGCAAATGGAACCCAATTCAAATGCACCTACACATCAATCATAAAGAAATGTTAGCTGTACAGAATGCTCTGACAGCCTTCAAGGACCACATTCTTCCAGGACAATTAATGAGAAAGACGGACAACACCACTGTTATGTGGTGCATAAGCAAGCGGGGGGGGGGGTACACATTCTTACCCCCTCTGCAGGCTAGCCATGGCATTGTGGAATACAGCCTTGAGCTACCAAGTGCATCTACAAGCTCAAGTCCTGCCAGGAAAACTAAATACACTGGCAGACGGGCTAAGCAGAAACCTCATGGACCCACACGAGTGGAAACTGGAACCAAGGATTTTCAACATGTTGACAAGCAAATGGGGAAGCCCAGATATAGAACTGTTTACCTCCCCCCAGAACTATCAATTGGAAAAATTTTGCGCAAGGACTCCCCACAGACAACCTTGGAAAGTGGATGCTCTGTCCTTCAGCTGGAAAAACCTGTCAGTTTATGCCTTTCCTCCTCTGCCTCTGCTCTCCAAAGTACTACTAAATATCAAACAAGACAAACCAAGGATGATTTTGATTGCACCAGACTGGCCACGTCAACACTGGTACCCCCTCCTGCGCAGTGTGTCACTGTTGGCCCCATGGCACCTGCCTCAGACTCCTACCCTGCTGTCTCAGCAGGAGAACCAGATTCTGCACCCTCAGCTTCAAACACTGAATGTATCAGCCTGGCTAATTACCTAAGCTCTCCTTTACCATCCTTCAGTAAAACAGTGGTGGATTTCATTTTAGAGGCAAGGAGGCCTAGTACTAGAAAATCTTATGCCAAAAAATGGAAAAGATTCTTTGACTGGAATCAATCTCAAGGTATGAGCACAGCAGTGCCCAATTTACCTCAGATTTTACAGTACTTAACTGAGGTGCTTCACAAGAGCCTGTCTTTTTCCTCAATAAAAATTTGTGACTCAGCCATTTCAGCTCATTATAACACAGAACCTCCCCTCTTCTCTCATCCACTGCTCAAGCAGTTCTTCAGAAGGGCCAAAAAATTTAAGATCACCCAGGAGAGCTCCAACTCCAGCCTGGGACCTTCACTTTGTATTGGAGAAACTCACCCTTCCTCCTTTCGAGCCAGCTGCTACTGCAGTTTTAAAATTCCTTTCTTGGAAAACAGCTTTCCTTTTAGCCATCACTTCAACAAGAAGGGTATCTGAATTACAGGCCCTTATGGCAGTGGAGCCTTTCATCATCTTTCATGCTGACAGGGTGTCCCTCAGGACCAATCACTCTTTCATGCCAAAGGTGGTATCCAGTGTGGCCTTTAATCAGTCCATTCATTTGCCAACCTTCTTTCCTAATCCACAGAACAAAGGGGAACGGATACTGCACTGCTTAGATGTGCACAGACAACTTAGATTCTACTTTGACAGGACTAAACCTCAAAGGAAATCTGAACAACTGCTGGTGGCATTTGCTGCAGGGACAGAGGGGAAGGCTATTTCAAAGCAAACCATCTCCAAATGGATAAGCCGTTGCATTAATTTCTGCAGTAAGCACCATGGAAATTCTGTCCCACAGGGGATCAGACCCCACTCAACCATAGGTTCATAGGTGCATAGATTAGTACTAAGCTAACTGCCCTTGCGAGCCATTTTAAGCCTAGCCAATTATCCCTTGTGAGACTCAAACCCTGCACCTTGTGTTTGTAAGGCAAACACCTTAACCATTAGGCCACCCTCCCAACCAGGGCTGCATCTACCTCTACAACCTTTCTCAGAGGCATACCTACCAGGGACATCCTAGAAGCTGCTACCTGGAGTTCTGTACATACTTTCACCAAGCATTACCATTTGCCAATTTCCTCCAAATCCAGATCAATTTTGCAGGGCCTTATAGCTGGTCCTAATGCTATCTAAATTCCTCCTCCCATCCTTAGCTTTGGGAATCTACCCAAATGTAATAACTGCAACAGTGAAACACAAAGAACATAGTACAGTTGTGTACACTTACTGTAAATGTAGATGTTCGAGTGTATTCACTGTTGTAGACATGGTTACCCTCCCTCCAGCCCCCTGACTTCTTTTGGCTATACCTCTTCTCTCCTTTTCAATGCTTAAAAGCTTTTTGGTTTGTTTGCTTTATTGTTGGAGGTATAACCTTGTATATTTATAGATTTAATTGCTTCCCATTAGGGGGGCACCTGACATCTGTGGCAAGAAAAACTGATGTAATGACGTCAGCTGCATGTTTTATACCCCTGACATCACGGAAGAAGAAACAGCAACCGACGTAGGACCCAAGACTTTGTTAATCAGGCCGACTGAGGGCTACTGCAAGCAGGTAACCCAAACGTAATGACTGCAACAGTGAATACACTCGAACATCTACATTTATGGTAAGTGTACACAACTGTACTTTCTGGAATCTTATTTATCCACTATTTGGAAAAAGGCATGCATTTTGCCTCTACATAAAGGAGGCACTAACACAGGCATCTTCAACTTCCGACCTATTTTCTGTCCTCTCACCCATCTTTAAGATCCTAGAAAAGTACATCCACACCCAGCAGCTTCACTGTATGCTTCACAACCATATCCTTTCTCCCTCTCAAATAGATTTCGGCCTGGCCATAGCACAACTGCTGCTCTCTTGTCCTTCTCCGACACAGTTACCCAGGCCCAAGATGATGATAAACTTGTCTCATTCCTCTTTTTAGACCTCTGCAAGGCCTTTGATAGCATCTCTCACTCTCTCCTCTCTAACCTGTCAGATATAGGCATCTCACCCCAGTCTCAAACTACCTCACAAACAGGCAGAAATCAACCAGATGGTAAAATTCATTCTCACCTGCCCGCGACACCACTACAGGTGTTCCGCAAGGATCCATACTAGGGCCCCTCTTGTTCAGCATCTTTGTCAATAAATTTCATACCTGTCATACACAAAGTACTGTCATCCAATATGCAGATGATTCTGCAATCATCTGTACTGCCAACTCACCATCTGAACTACAACTCATGCAAGACACCCTTACTACTACAGAGATATGGATGTCAAATAACCATCTTGCCCTAAACCCCAACAAAACAAAACAACTTCTTTTCCTACCCAAAAAATCCACTCCGCTAAACAAGGAAATTTTCACCATCCAAGCACTAAACAAGGAAATTTTCACCATCCAAGCACAAAACAGCACTGTAATTGAAGTACCACATACTAAACAGTTAGGTGTCATTATAGATAAAAACTTGACATTTGAGCTACACAGTCATACTAACATTAAAAAAGCACCAAAATTGGGAACTCTCTGTAGACAAAATTACTTCCTCAACCATCCTGCAAAGATGTCAGTTGCCTCTTCCATCCTACTCACCTCTATTCTGTATGGTGCACCTCTCCTGACCAATATTCAGGCCTCTCTCAAATCCAAACTAGCCTCATGCTACAATAAAATCGCTAAATTTGTAACAAACGCAAGATATTCTTCTCGCCACTTCTCCTGTCTGATCCAACGTAACTGGCTGGAACTACTGCATCATCTGTCTCTTATTCAACTAACCTTTGCACAAAACCTTATCTGTAAAGCATCTACCTGCCCTTCCCTGTCTTCCCTACTTACACAATATCATCCAAACAGACCTCTATGATCCAATAATCACCTACTCCTCAATGTTTGAAACCAACCCGTGCAGTAGGACAAATGCTCTGCTTCTTTACTGAAACCAACCCATGCAGTAGGGCAAATGCTCTGCTCCTTTACTGTAGCTAAATTATGGAGTAATCTCCCTCAGTCATCAAGGTCCATCAACAGTGCCCTTCTTTTTAAGATATCCCTGAGACAATACCTCACCTTTCTATGGCAATATAATGGTACCAAGTATATAGTTCCTATAACTTGAACCCCTTTTTTCTTGCCTTCCCATGCCTGACTCTTCCCTCTCTTGCTGTATATATCCTCACCCTTTTTCTGTCTAATCTGTAAGATTCCTCTTCTTTGTTTACCATCTAAAGTAATGCTATACCTTTAGGTGCTCTTATCCCTAGACTGTGTTACTCAAGTCCTAATCTTCAGTTAAGGTTTAACACAACCTAAACATACTACCTATATATTATTATCTTACATCTAGCATAGACTATACACCAAGCTCTTCTATCACCAGTTGAACCTACTGCTCAATGGTGTTGTCTTTATGCCATGATCTACCTCTGTATGGACGAATGTAGTATGTTGTTCTGATATCAGCATTTCTTAGTCCTACATTGTATATTGCTCCACTGAATTTGTACTTACTGTTCAAAATGTAATGTAATGCTTTGTAGTGCATGTATAATGCTTGTATAATGTTTGTCTCATGATTCTGTGATTCTATAGCTGTGTATAATGTTTGTCCCATATGATTCTATGTTTTTATTTTGTAAGAGCTTTTTTCCCCGAGCCTCCACTGAAAAATGGGCTCACTTTGGCCCAGTGAACTATCCTGATAAACAAATGCAAATAAATAAAAGTTTACTCCCCTTCCTAGATTGAATTCCTCATTTGCAACTTCAGAGTTTTTAATACTTTTTTCTTGCTCTATCTGCCCTCGATATGTAGGCTGCCTTTTTGATGCTCACAACTTAACTGTTTGAGTATTTTTATGGTGCTCTTCATTTTTGTTACCTGAGTGCCTTCTGGTGTCAGTTTCGACACCCAAGTTTGTATCCTAAATTGTTTGGTTATAGGGCGGCACATTGGCACAGTGAATAATGTTGCCACCTGACAGCAAGAGCTTCTCCAGTTCGATTCTCAGCTGGAGTGCCTTCTTTGCAGAGTCTGCATATCCTCCCTGTGTTCGCAGGGGTTTCCTCCGGATGCTTCAGTTTCCTCCCACATTCCAAAGACATGCAGTAGATGGATTGGATACTAAACTGGCTGTAGGTGTGAGTGTATGTGCCAGTGTGTAGTGTGGAAGAACAGCTGTGGTAGGGCTTGTCACCCAGTGATATAAACCTTGGCTGTAGACGATTGTCATAGCTGAAGTGACACTTAGACCCAATGTGTAAAAATAAGAAAAAAGGGTTATGGATGGATGGGTATCCATCATATTGTATAAATAGCTATCTGTGGCTTTAGCTTCATAGCACTCTGTTGCCTCAACCACATGTCTGATTCTGTATGTTATAGAGCAGTTTAATCTCTGTTGCTGTGTAATAAGATTCCAGGTGGGACATACCCAGACCTCGTGTTCTACTGAAAGTTTCATTCTCTTCCATGTCACTTTTGGATGTTTATCTTCCCATGTAAACATTTTTTTTAGTCTCTCTTTCAATCCTTTGCCAAACTTTCTTGTTAGGGCTGTCAAAATATGCGTATCCTGTTTAGATGAATAGTGGCACCAGGAATGTTTTTGTGGCCTGCATCTTATCAAGGTTCTTTGTAGTCAGCTTCCAGTGGTTGATTTTCTATATTGTTATTGTTTCCTGCCACATAATGTTTGCTGCCTCTGCCAGACATCCAAGTATTTCATTCTATAGTGTCCCCAAAGGTATGTACATTTGTACACTAATTCATAGCTTGGTACAGAATTGGGTTATGTACATTTCTTCACTAATTCATAGCTTGGTACATCATTGGGTACTATCGCCTTAGTCTTTTCATTAAATTTATATCTTGCAATCTCCTTAGATTGTTCCAGTATTGCGAATAGAGTTGATACATCTGTTTGAAGGTTTTTAGGTGCACTATGTCATTTGCAAACAAGGCTGTTTTCTCCTGATGTCTGCACCTACTGTAACCCTGAGTAGGCAAGGACTTTATTTTTATAGCTAGTGACTGTGTATGCACAACACAAAGAAAAGTGACCCTCCTAAGAAGTATTTTTCTAGATAGTCACACAATGACTAAAATGTGAGCTACTTTTGTTCACTTTTGTCTGTGTTTCTGGGAATCCAACTGTTTTAAGTACTTAGTGTAAATAATCCCAGCTGACCTTATTGAATGCCTTCTCAATATTTAGTCCAGTTAACATGTGTTTTTTTTTGCTCCTTAATGCTTCTTTTTGCAAACTCAGTGTTTTATTTTTAGTGTCAAATATTTACCCCCCCCCCCCCAAACAAATCCACAGTCATCATGGCCAATCAAGCCTGGTAACGTCTGGGCCAGTCTTATATCTATAACTATCATAAACATCTTTTTCTCATAGTTCAGTAGTGCTGTTGACCTGTAAGAACATGGTTCAGTAGGGTCTTTCCATTTTTTTAATCTTACAGACACCACAGCTTTTTTCCATGATCTCTGGATATCCCTCCCCCATTAAATTTTATTGATTAGTCTCTACCATTTTTCCACTGTCATGTCCTTTCCAGTTTCCATATTTCAGCTGGTATTCCATCTAAACCTAGTGACCCACACGTTGCTTGGTGTTGCATTTAAACTTTGATTTCTTCCTACATTACTTCCTCTTCTAAACTGTCTACATCAGCCTCCTCAATTATTTGTCTGTTTCAATCAAAAATGCTACTGCAAAGCCATCTTTTTCCTTCTTGTCCGAGGTATATCCCTGTAAAATTTATTATACTACTTACACAACTCCCTCTAATATTCACAAGCCCTCAGTTTTGTTCTCTCTGTTCACTTTATCTCAACTTCGAATCTAGGAGATATGCATTCCTGGGGATCATATCAAAAATGCAGTTGTGATAAAGCTGTTTTCCTTAATATATTTACCAAGCTTAAGTTGTTTTCCATTTCTTTCATGGCTGCTTGCAACCCTGCCCTGGCCTTTCTCTGTTGTTATATTTCCTTCTTTCTGACTATTCTTATTTTTTTCTACCCTCCTCAAATATTTCCTATAGCTTTTTACACTTTTGTCTCTCTTTTCTTTTTATTATTTCCTGTTAAGTGCCCTTTCAGATGCAATATTTATTATTTTAGCTTCTTTCACTGTGTTCATATTGGATAATTATTTTCATCAGCCATTTTTTAAATGTTAACTTTTTCAACATGTACATTGGAAGCCGCCAGTGCCTTGATGTATTATTCTGGACAAGATTTCCTAAACAAATTACTTGTGGGATAGAATTTGAAATTATTTGATATGTTTCAAATCATATTTCTCTTTCCTTATGTTCCACAAAAATATAAATCCTATTTTCACCACTTTTCACGTACTGTTGAAAATAGTATGTGAAACTGGTATCCGAATTCCCCATATATATCTGTCAGCCCAAATACTTTTATATACTTCTGCAAAAACCTAGCCTCTCTTGTCATTTTGCATTTTCTGGGCCCCACTTTAACATTCTTCATACTATAGGATCATAGGAATTTACTAGGCTAATGGCCCTACAAGCCTAGCCAAGTTCTACCCTTATTTCCATGATCAGTGCCTGTACTATGATTGCGTTCGTCTCCTCTTATTACTAATATCCCCTATTGTTGTGCTCTAACTTTTCCCATTTCTCTTTCACATTTGGGATATGTACATATTTACTAAGTTTAGTCTACTGCCACTGCCTTCTACTTTGAGTATTCTATATCTAATTTGCCTATTTGTGTCTCCCTCCTTAGAATTTATAGCCTTTTTTATCAAGGTTAATGCTCCCCCTTTTTCTTTCACCATCTTAACTATGAAACGTAACCTGCCATTCCACTTTTACGAACCTAGTTTTGATGTTTAACCTCAAACAAATGAGTTTCCTGTAGGAAAAGGATTTGCCCTAAGCTATTATACCCGTATGTTATTATCCTTTTTCTTTATTGTCTCACCTTTTGAGAAAATTCACTTTCCATATTATTAAGTCCCTCTCTGTAATAATTTATTCAGTTTTATATATTCTGGTTTCCCTTTTTTTTTTTTTTCTACAAGTCTTTCTTCTCCTCCTCTTCCTTTTTATTGCCTTTACCTAGGTCACGTTCCTGTCTTTGTGTTACCTGGTGCTTCTTTTAATATTCCATCTCCTTCCTCCTCCTGCAACAAAACATATTACACATCTTTAATCTGCCTAATACCTTTAAAACTAGGTACATGTTATCCATCCTGTGCACTTCTTTCCCTAATCCTGAAGCAAATGCTAGGAGCCACTGGGTGGAATGTCTGCCTCTCACAGTATATACTGTACTCTTTCATGTCTGTCTCACCCCTTCCTCCCATCAGCCACCACCTTTTTTTTTTGTCTGCAACTTCCACTACTAATAATCTTGCTAAAGCACTTTTGAGTATTTCGACCCACAGTAATAGTTTCTACATGTAAGTAATCATTCTACTCTGCCCTCTTTCTGTGTTACCATTGTATTTCTCTGTTTCCTGTGATCCTCCACTCCATATTTGCTTCCAGGTTTCCTGAAGGTGTAAGGCAAAAATGATCTCCTCTTCATATCCCTCTACTTCTTGGTTTTTTAGCCTGAACAGCTAGTCCTGGTTCTTGTTTATCTAGTTTGTCTGCTTTGTGCCTTTGTTTCCTCTACTTCTTATAATTGTGAATTTTTCAATTGCACTTTCTTTTTTATTTTAGTCTGGCATCTGGCATCTCTACTGAAACATCCCCTTTTAGGCATGCTTTGGATACCACATCTGCTAGTTAACATCCCCCATGATGTCTTTTTAGACCCACCTTCTTATTTCCTATTGGCTACCATATTTAGGGCTTGTTTATTGAAGCAACATACCACTGAGAAGCTTCAGTTAACTTCAGAACTACTCAAGTGACAATATGTATAAAAAAAATAAATAAAAAAGAATGATGCCTTAAGGGAAATTCCCTTTACCTCATGGTTTAACTTGCAAGTAAGTGTAATCACAGATGTCCTTCATGGATGCATCTGCAGTCATAACAACTGGGTTGTCCTGTCATCAGGCAGCCCTGCAGTCGGCAGGATTCCAAAGTCCGGGTCCGGCTTCGGCTGATGTCGCACTTCACCCGACGTCATCTCTGCTGGTCTCTGGGTATAAAGGCATCAGCCGACGCCATTTTCTTCAGTCTTTCTTGCCGCATGGCGCCCGAAGCAGAAGCTGTTCGCAAGTGCCGGTCGGTCGGATCCAGAGATTTATACTACCGAATACTACTTCGAAGACTTCTAAAAGCTAAGTACCCCGTTGGGGACTCTTTCTTGCCTCAGCCGATGTCAGAAAAAGTCAATAACTGTTTAACTTGTGGGAAACAAATACCTCATAAAGATTTCCACTCTTACTGTTTGCCTTGTTTAGGCCCAGACCACGACGTAGCAGCCTGTTCGGCCTGTGCTTCCTTCAACCGACGAACGCTTAGGCGTCGGTCGGAGTTTGCTGAACAGTTTTTCGGTTCAGAATTTGCGTACATTATGCCGTCGGATCCTCCGACTACCCAAATTGTTAAGAAACGCAAAGAAAAGACCGACACTCGCGGTCCACGGTTTCGGCCGAAACCATGGTGAAGCAAACCGCGAGTGTCTCGGTTTCGGCCGAAACCAAGAAAACTGATCAAAGCACAGCTGAATCTTTGACTACTTCTGAGGTTCCTGCTACCTTACTTGAATCGGCCTCTGAAATTTTACCTACTACAGTGGCTTCTAGTGAATTATCAGACACCATCCCTTTGGATGTCTCTACCCCAGCACGTGGTGCTGCTAGGCCTCCTGCAGCCATGTCCATTAAGGCCTTTGCCAGGGCTAAAGCAGCCAAGTCTACTAAATCAGTGCCTGTTAAACCCCCCTCAACCAGGCCTACTTCTAGTTCACAAATGCTTACTCTGGCAGAAGATTTAATATCCTTAATCAGGGGATCTCAATCTCACCCAGACAGGGCCTCTCAACCCCCGGAGAAGAGACCTAGGGCAGAGCCCCCCGAGCCTGTGTCCTCTGATGATTCTGCGGATGACTCCGATATTACTGACCAGCCAGAGGCTCCTTTCTCCAATTATGAAGACTCAGATGCTGAAGAATCCATTCCAGCTGCTTCTCCACCAGAGGAATTCTCCTTTGGGGAAACCTTACATGCCATGCGAGAACAATTCCAATGGCAGCAACAGGATTTCTCAGATTCCAGAAAAAGACTTAGGACTTTTCTGCACCTTCCACTACACAGGCCCTTAGCTATACCTCCTGTCCTCTCTGTTGTGGACGATGCCTTTAATGATGTCTGCTCTGCACCAGATTCCTTACCTCCAGCCCCTGCCAAACCAGACAGATTTTACAGGGTACCAGACACGCATCACCACCTTTACAAGGCCCCACTTGCAGACCCCGAAACTATATCCCAGGGGCCTAAGGCAGTAGCCTCAACCACAGCAAAAAACCCTATTCCTTCTGAAAGGGAAGCCAGGTCTTTAGACAGATGGGGCAAAAAAGTTTATACCTCAGCTACTCTCTCAGCTAGAGCTTTAAACTGTCAGTTTCACATGATACAATACCAAGAGTTTATGCTTGATCAGTTAACTAAAAAACTATCCTCTGATGACTCTATAGATAAGAAATATGTATTAGAAATGGTAAATAACATACAACAGGTTAGTAACCATTCCTTAAAATGTGGCTATGATGCACTGGAGGCTTCATTTAGATCAGCCATGACTGGCACAGTGATAAGAAGACATGCATGGCTGAAGGAACAAGTCTTACCGGATCATGTTAAAGCTAAGTTATTAGATGCTCCTATGGATAAGACCAGTTTGTTTGGTACACCTGCCCAGCAGGTAATGAAGAAAATGGAAGAAAAGGCAAAATCTGTTCAAACGGTTAAAGATTTCTTGCAGGTTCAGCCCCAAGGTTTAGCAGGAACTGGCCTGCCAAAATTGGTCCTTTCCTGACTCCACAAGATCCCAAAGGGGCAGGAATAGACGTTCCAGAGGCAGAAACCAATCCAGAGGAGGTGCCTACAGAGGACGACAGTGGCAAGGTAATAACAGAGGCACAGACTCAGCCACTACCACTACAACAGCACAATTACAGTGACTTAACTCTACATCCGCCTACCAGGGAACAAATAGCAGCTCCATTAGGCGGAAAATTAACCTTATTTTCGAAAAACTGGCACTACATCACAAAAGACAAGTGGATTTTGCAAACCATAGACCAAGGTTACCGGTTCCACTTTCACACATTACCAGTCAAAAGAGGAATGCCAAACCTGCCTCCAAATCAAAAAACAGAAGCTCTACAACAGATAATGCAATTAGCAAAGATGAGAGCTGTGGAAAGAGTGCCAATAACAGAACAAGGCAAAGGATTTTACTCCAGACTATTCCTAGTTCCAAGAAAGGAAAAAAGTTGGAGACCTATTCTCGACCTGTCCACCTTAAATACATACATCATTGTCCCAAAATTCAAAATGCTGACCCTACAGCAACTTCTTCCCATGCTGGGCAAGGAGTGTTGGCTGGTAACTCTAGATCTCAAGGAGGCATACCTGCACGTCCCCATTCGACCAATTTGCAGAAGATACCTCAGATTTCTTGCAGGATCAGAGCATTATCAATTCTCAGCATTGCCCTTTGGCTTATCTACTGCACCCAGAGTATTCACAAAATGCCTGGCATCAGTAATCGCACACTGCAGACTGCAGGGAATCCAAATTTATCCATACCTGGACGACTGCCTGCTACAAGGGGACAACAAAAGCAAGCTGACAACAGATTTACAAAGGGTCATTTACTTGCTACAAGCACTGGGATACACAGTCAATTTACAAAAGTCAAGGCTGATACCATCCCAAACAAGGACATTCCTGGGCGCGGAATTGGACACTGTAAAACAAATGGCATTCCTAACCGCAGAAAAACAAAAAGAACTCCCTCTTTACTACTTGGCTCTAACAAAACAGAACAAGTTAACAGCAAGAAAAGTCCTGCAGGCCTTGGGCTACATGGCATCATGCATAATCTTGGTTCCACATGCCAGACTACATATGAGAAAACTACAGTGGTACCTAAGGAATTTATGGTCCCAACACAGTCACAGCCTAGAAGCAGAAATTCCACTAATCCCATGCCTAAAACAGGAGTTCCTATGGTGGGCACAAGCATGCCAGTCAAACCCAGGCCTACCCTTTCACAGCTATCAAGCAAGCCAGACCATCACAACAGATGCCTCAGACCTAGGATGGGGGGCTCACATGCTGGACAAATGCGTACAAGGATTGTGGACGCAGGAACAACTCCACCTGCACATCAACCTAAAAGAAATGCTGGCAGTAAAACTGGCAATCCAAAATTTCAGACCATTTCTCAAAGAGGGCCTTTTGATGATAAGGACAGACAACACCACAGTCATGTGGTACATCAACAAGCAGGAGGCACTCATTCATACCCCCTATGCAGAATGACTTTGGAGCTTTGGAACCTAGCACTCAGCTACAACATCCAGTTACAGGCAATATTTGTACCGGGAAAGGACAATACTCTAGCAGACATATTGAGCAGAACCACATCGGATGCCCACGAATGGATGCTACACCCGGACATCTTCAAGACCATCTCAAAGAAATGGGGAAGACCACAGATAGATCTATTCGCTTCCCCTCTCAATCACCAACTCAAAAAATTCTGCACAAGGACATTCCACCCACTTGCATGGAAAGTGGATTCGCTCTCCTTCAGCTGGAAAGGTCTAACAGCATATGCATTTCCACCTCTTCCCTTGATACACAAGGTATTACTAAAAATCAAGGAGGAATGTCCAAGGATAACCCTGATAGCTCCAAACTGGCCAAGACAACACTGGTACCCATTACTGAGGAGCATGTCTCGGGACAACATGTGGCCAATACCCCTGATGCCTTTGATGTTAACTCAGAACAACTACAGCATCATACATCCAAACCTAAAAACGTTGCAACTGACTGCATGGAACATCACATAGCAGCAACTAACCCAGAACTTTCCCAAAGGGTTAAAGACATTATTCTTGAAGCCCGCAGACCTTCAACAAGAAGGAACTATGCAGGAAAATGGAAAAGGTTTGTCATTTGGAGCACTGAAAGAGGAAAAGATGTGTCAATTATAGATATGGCTAACATTCTGGAGTATCTGGCAGAGCTTCTACATACAGGCCTGTCCTATTCCTCCATCAAGATACATGCATCAGCTATTTCAGCAGAATACAGCTTTGATCCACCTGTCTTTTCACACCCTTTACTCAGGCAGTTCCTCAGAGGAATCAAGAATGTAAAACCTCCAAGGAAACCACCATTGCCAGCTTGGGATTTGAACTTTGTGCTAGAAAAATTAACACTGACCTTTTGAACCAGCAGCTACAGCGGACCTACAGCATTTATCGTGGAAAACTGCTTTCCTACTGGCAATAACCTCAGCAAGGAGGGTCTCTGAACTTCAGGCCCTAATGGCAGTACAGCCCTTCCTAATCTTCCACCAGGATAGAGTGTCCATGAGGACTAATCCTACGTTTATGCCTAAGGTGATATCCAGAGTGTCTTTAAACCAGGCAATCCACCTACCTACCTTCTTTCCCAACCCACAAAACAGAGGTGGGGAAAGAATGCTGCATTCCTTGGATGTACATAGACAGTTACGCTACTACCTGGACAGAACAAAAGTAGCAGAAAAACTGACCAGCTTTTGTAGCCTATGCAACAGGAAGGGAAGGAAAAGCAATTTCCAAACAGACAATCTCCAAATGGATAGGAAATTGCATACGGTTCTGTTACTCCTTCCATGGAAAACCAATTCCACAGAACATAAGGCCTCATTCTACAAGGGCAACAGCCACTACCACAGCCTTCCTACGAGGTGTGGCAACCAAGGACATTATTGAGGCGGCTACTTGGACCTCCGTGCATACATTTGCCAAGCATTATAACTTACCAATGTACTCCAGATCCCGAGCAGGGTTTGCCACTGCTGTGCTGCAAGGGATCCTAACCACACCATAATCTAAATTTTTCCTCCTCCCTTAGTTGGCTATGGTATTCTACCCAGTTGTTATGACTGCAGATGCATCCATGAAGGACATAGTACAGTTTTGTACCTACCATAAATGTAGATGTCCGAACTGGATAGCATCTGCAGTCAGGATTACCCTCCCTCCTGCCCCTCTGTGGTACTCCTAGGGTATTTACCCTCCTAATAGCTAGCTAGTGGGGGGAGTCTTTTATGGTGTATTTGTTTGTATATATGTACATACATGCTTATTTTCTGAGTTTGCCTTCTATCCTTTTGGAACCATTGGCATTTATCCAAAAATTAGCCTTCCAGGAAGGGCATCTGGCATCTGGGGCAAGAAACACTGAAGAAAATGGCGTTGGCTGATGCCTTTATACCCAGAGACCAGCAGAGATGACGTCGGGTGAAGTGCGACATCAGCCGAAGCCACACCCGGACTTTGGAATCCGGCCGACTGCAGGGCTGCCTGACGACAGGACAACCCAGTTGTTATGACTGCAGATGCTGTCCAGTTCGGACATCTACATTTATGGTAGGTACAAAACTGTACTTTTCTAGTATTGAGATCTCATATATGCTGAGTATTTTCAAATCGGTTTTGTTTTAATAGATAATCTCCTCACCTTATTTCAGTTATTGTTGATCTTTTTGCTTTTTCACATCATAAGCAAGTTCAGGTGATCAACAAGCAGGTCCGAGAGGTTTACAATTTACAGTTCTGATGCCACTTAATTCTGTCTGTCCTTTCTTGACCCAGTTAGTCCTACTAGGCTAGTGTCCTGTTTACAGGAGAGACCCGAGGTGGTATTTCTCTTACTAGGGGAAATTTGGCCAGGCCATTGAGAGCTTCCCTTACTCTTTTTGATAGGTGCTGGGCATATTTTGCATCCATCTGTGATACTGACTCAGGCAGTTGAGACCTTGGTTCAACATCTCATCTGAAAGATGACCCACTCATTAATGCATCACCCTGTTAATGCTGCACTGCAGTGTCAGCAGTCCAGTCACCTGAAGTGAGGATAGAACCCACAGCCTTCTGGTCTTCTATCACCAAAGGTCAGTGTGCTACCTGTTGTGCCACTGAAACTCCTTCAGCTTGGTTGTCTTGTCTTCTATCAAGGTACTCTCCTCATGCATGACAATGTCACTGACCTGTGATGATGACTCCCTCACTTTGTGCAATGTCCCTACCATCGTGGATTCTCTCAATCTCTTTGAATTTAAGTATACATCCTTCTGCTTTTCTTCTATTTTCTTTTTAAAGAGTAGGAATGGTTTTGTTGCAGGTCTCTCTTGTAGTTTAATCCCTTCATTTTTCCTACCATCCACTGTTAGTTTCTGCTAGTCCTCTTTGGTATTCTCCACATGTCTTTGCATTTCTGAGAGCAGCTGTTCATGGTCTAAGAAAGTCCTCAGCCCTAGAAATGTACTTTAGCAAGGTATAAAATTTTAAAGTAGACATCTGCTTGTTTACAGTGTTTTATAGCCAGTAGGAATTTTTCTTCTCCTCATTGTGATCTGTCTTTAGAAATCATCCTTCATATACACCCACTTGTCCCCCACATTATGAACTACCTCTTTCTGCCATGATTAGATAAACTTTTCTCCTTTAATACATAGGTTTAAAATTTTACACCCAGTGGTCTTGGGATGGGGGGGGGGAGTCTATTGGCACTTGTCGACAGCTGATAACCCCTGTTCTTAATTAGTTCTTTTTTTTGGCATTTTTTTATGCATTGCACAGTCATTTCCTTCCTTTCCCTTGTGTTATCAGCACAAATCTTAAGTTTGCTCCCCCTGGCTCTGTCCTTGAATTCTGTCAACTTCTGTTTCATCTCCTTGCTCTGAAGTTTTGTCTCTGTAAGTTTCCTTTTCATCTCCCTAAGGATGGAGTCTGTTCCTGTTCATCCAAGTGCTTTGATAATGTACTCTCTTTTATTACTGGGTTTTACATAATCTTTGAGTTCCAGATAAACCTAAAAGTCCTGAGTACATCTTGTTAATTTTTTTTTCATTTATTTCAGCCATATATTTTGTATGGTGTCCAGATTTGTCTTGTGGTGGGTTTCCCATCCCACACACATGAAGTGAACTGCTTACTTGCTGGAGTTCTTTTTTCTTAATGTTTTCCACTTCACCTGGCAGTTTTTTTCCCTTTTCTTTGACAGTCAGAAGGCACCTGTTGCATTGTACACTCTCCATAACTCCTATCCTATAGCTGACTATTTTTAATTAATTTCAGTAGCGAAGTTGGAAGGGTCTGGGCTTGCTGTCATTCAGCTGAGCTCCATATTGGAAGTACCTCCAATCAGTTGCCGTCTTAGAAGTCCCTGATTCCTACTCATTGATAGATAAAGAAGTTGAGAGAAAATTGATTCCTGCAGAGGTGAGAGACAGAACGCAATCTTAAAGTAAAAAGTGTATTAGTTACTTTCTGAAATATCTTTTGTTTTACAGTTTGTTTTTATTTTATACTTATGTTAAAATTGCAAATGGTTTTGCAAAAAAATGAAATTGTAAGATGATTAAATTTGTTTACTTAGATTTTCTCTATAGCCATGCCCACAAAATAATGTCATGGCATGTATTGTATGATGCTTTACATATCACACTGCGTCATGGCCAGTTAAACAAATTTTCTTATTTAAAGGAGCAGCTATTACTTTCTGGTTTCATTACCACATCTTATGTTTGCTAATTTTTAATGTGAGATGTTTTGCCTATAAGAACAAGTTGACAACTTGTGTTTGTAGGAAGTAAGAAGCTACTACTGATGCATTTAACATGGAAATACAGTAGTCTGTACATTAATTTAGATGGTGAGGCTTTGGGAGCATGGCCAGCTTTAGACACCCTGCAGTTGCTGAGAGTCCCCAGCCATAGCAAGTTTATCTTATTTTGTAACATATCTGTCAAACCAACAGAATAAACCAGATGGGTAATAATAACTCTTATTCATATCACCTTTAATATTCAAAGATATATGTAGTTATAGTAATAGTGTTTTGTCAAGTAACAGGTGCCACAATTTCATTACATGTTTTATCCTTGATATAGTTATTATTATTATTTTTTATTTACATTTGTTGACCGGGAGTGTCCGACTGGACGTAGGTCCATTTTCAGTGGAGGCCTGGGGAGAAAAGCTCCACAGTTAAAATAAACAGACAGTAGTTACAATGGATTACATAGCGATTAACAATTTAACATAGCAATTACTTACAACATATTTATAGATGAAGAACATAGTACATCAGTAGACAACTAGAATCTATCTGTGAAGTACATAACAGATATTAACAAATAAGTTCCTGCTGTATAATAAATACCAGGCTTATGAGCATCTGAGCTTGCTATAATCAAGGTAGTTAGTGGAGTGGAAAGAAAGGTAGTGGTTGGATGGGGTGGGTGATATTAGAGTGGGAGTTGCAAGGGCATAGCCAGCTTGTTTTTAGGTGCGCTTTTAGTAAAGTTTTGAAGTGGGTGCATGATGGTATGGAGGTAATTGTGGGTGAGAGGGAATTCCATAATTTGGCTATGGTGCAAGAGAATAGTGCTTCACCAGCAGAGTTATTGGTTTTAGTGATCTGCAAGTGATTTTTGTTGCTGGATCAGAGTGGTCTGGTGGTGCGATAGGGTTGGAGTAGATTCTGGAGGGATGGGACATTTAGTGGATGGTTTACTAGTTTGTGGGCAAGTGAGAGTTGATACCACTGAAGGAGGTAAGGGAATTCAAGCTAGCCCAGTTCAGCAAGTGAGAGACAGTGGTGACTACGGTAGGATGCCCCTGTGGCGAATTTGGCGGTTTTGTTGCAGCAGGTCTCTAGCTTGTTTAGATTGCATTGCCTTAGGTTGGTATATATTGGAGAGGCATAAAGTAGGGTGGAGATAAGGTGGGAATTTGCTATCGAAATCTTTGCTGCTTTGGTGAGAAGTTGCTTATTTCTGTGTAATGCTCCTAGTTTTTTGTGGACTTTTTTATGGTCATGGATATGTGAATGTCAAATTTTAGTTTATTGTCCATTTCCACTCCTAGCAATTTGGTGTGTTCAGTTGGGTATATAGTGGTGTTGTCTTTTTCTGTGATGTTAAAGTGAGAGTTGTTATGTTTGGTGGATTGGAAGATGAGTAGTTTAGTTTTGTTTGGGTTGAGTATTAATTGGGCATCGGATAACCGAGTTTCAACAGAGGAAAAGGCTTCCTGTGTGACTTGTTGCAGTTTGGGTAGGGACTGGGCTGAGCAGATGATGATATAGTTCTCTTCGGTTACTTAAATCCTGCTGGTAGACATTCTTTCCACTAAAATTAATATCATAGCCAGCTTTAGGTGCCATGGCTGCAGGCAACCCATTAATCATCCTTGACTGTGTGAGGGCCCTACAAAAGCTGTTGCTGCTGGATGGGGTAAAATGAGGAGAAGGAATTGTATTTGTTTTATAATTATTCTCTTTAACTGAAGCAGGGTTGTCATATGATCCTGTTAGGATAACTGATAATCAGTATAAGATGATGAACAAGGTATGCAGTAAAGATGTGTATCCCAGGTACCTTGGATTGTAAGAAGAGCTGATGATTCCAATCTTTATGGATGGTTTTCCCTTTCAGGGAGTTTTATAAATACTGGCAAGACACCAGATACTAGAACGTTCAACTTTTTTGCTCAAGAATTCTGGGCGAAACCAAAAATAATATCAGAATAAAGGCCTAAAATCAAAAACATGTTTTGAATATTACTCTTAATTCACTTAAAAAGTTAATGGAATAAAAGATTTTGCATCCAACATGCATTTTTGGACAATAAGAAGTATGAAACGCTGATGTCCGTATTTATTGACTGAAATACTAAATGATTTTCCAGCAAATCAAACCGTTTACAAGGCAGAAAGCAAAGTTATGAGACATAAATCAGGGGCAGTGTGTGAAATCAAGGACAGTTACAGGTATGCATTAGTCCTTAATGAGATAAATAAAAGTGACTTGCCCTTGCTTCTGTTTGACAAGCACTAATATCACCGATCTTCTGATGTGACAGTAACAGTGTTGTACACCGTATTGGCATTTGCTGACATAAGTACAAAACTAAACTAGTATTAAAACAAAAAAAATAGTATTACTGTGATTTGTGTGTGTGTTTTAATAGTGTAAGAGTAACAAACTGGCTGTAATTTTTCAGTTTCTATCACAGACATCATCAGCACTGCCATTATGCATGTATATGTGTATGTGGGGGTTTGCATTGTATTTAACAGTAACAATCTGGCCATATTTTTTTAAACGCATCATAAACATAGACCTTACCTATGTAAGATGCCTACCTTACTTAGATGCCTGTCTTTGGTGGTTTGGCAAGAAGAAGATATCTGAAAGCAACTGTTCATTGCCACTGTGGCACAGTGAGTAGCACTGCCATCACATGGAGCTTTGCACTGGACTGGTTGAGCTCCTGGCTATACGCCTTCATGCCTTCCCAGTGTGTCTCTCTCTCCATGTGCGCTGATTAACCCCAGTACCTCAAAAACATACAGCAAGTAAAATAGAATTCCTCCCTTTTCCCCAAAGGCAAGCATGTAGAGTGTGTGTGTGTATATATAGAAAATATCACTGTTTTTTTTATCTGTGCATACACATTATGCTTAGACACATACATTACTTTTCTGGGTAGCAGTGAAATTGCATTTAACAAGTAAGCATATTTTAAAAGTAAGGCATAAAATATATCATAGAACATTCAGACAATTGGAGCTTCTAGGAGTCTGGTGGCCCCCACACCCCAGATTGTATAAATGGATTTTACATGTATTTGGCGGTGACCTGTGCTCTCAGCTATGCCTACTAAGATGTGTGTGTACTGAAGGTTGCTGCCAGTTGTGGTGGGTGGGGTTACTGATTGCGTGGTCATTGTCAAACTTTAGAGTCATACACAGGAGGTCATTACAGCTCGTATTTGGGCTGGGAACAATGTGGTCATTGTTCTTTTTACTTTTCTCACAGACGTCAGAGGTGTACTAGAAGATTACTGTAGCATGTAGGGGCAGAGTGTACTGTGTAGGAGCAACAGAATGGAATAAATTACAGTAATCATTTTTTTCACTTTTCTTACAATCAGACATCAGGCATGTATACGGCCTTTGGGGATAGGGGTGAGGAGGCATGCAGTGCATGACAGGCCATATTTAGGTCCCTGGAACGGGTAGCTATAGACCTGTTTGATTTGCGGATGTGCAACAGATTCATTAGGTTTGAGTCAGAGATTGCTCTGTAAGCCAGGCATAAGTCTTCCCTAAGAAGTCTATACAATACAGAGTACAGTGACAGGGACTTTAGTCAGTCTGTGTTAGGCACATGCTGGAGTTCCTTGATCATCTTTGTTAGAAACCACTGAGGTCTCTCCAGTTGCTGCAGGTGCTTTGTACAGTACATGCCAAAAGGGCATTTTACTCAATTATGAGCATGATTAGTGTTTATTGTGAGCTACTGTTTTGACAGCTTTTAACGGTAAGCTTTGGGCACAACATAAGTCTTCCTGAAGTCTTAAATGCTTTCCTTATTATGATTTTTGTGC
The DNA here is from genome assembly GCF_019279795.1 of Protopterus annectens. Taxonomy (NCBI): domain Eukaryota; kingdom Metazoa; phylum Chordata; order Ceratodontiformes; family Protopteridae; genus Protopterus; species Protopterus annectens. The sequence goes on from NC_056727.1 coordinate 692,048,122, forward strand.
ATGCCACCACTGGATTAAAAGGTTGAGAAATACTCTAAAATGCACTCCAAAGCATCTATAACTTCTGGGGCCCCATCTTAATCTGAGTTATTTCCCGCGTGGTTATTACTGTGCTGTTTTTGTCAGGAAAGGTGTGCTGAAAGGATGCAAGGAAAACTAAACTTGAACAGCAACACTGAATTTCATTTCTTAATTGTAATTTCTGTTCAAGCTATCTGTGCATGAAAAGGTTGTGTAAAAAGAAAAAAAAAACTTTAGAATGAACTTCGGAGCATATAGAAAGTCATGGTCTCTTGAACAAACTGAAGAGTAAGGCAAAGTGTGAGGAAAGGAAAAGGAAAAAGGAAGAAAAATATGTACATGGTGTGGACAGCCCAAGATTTTTTTTTTGGGGGGGCAAGGGGGCACTGGAGGATGTGTGTGTGGGTGAAACAGTAGGCTGTGCTTCAGGTACCATTTTACCTACGTCCATTCCTATGCATAGAGCTGTTGTAATTTATTATTGTCGCAACTAAATGACAGTGTGCATAATACTCTTAAAACTTTGCAGCTTGAACTGAAAAGTCACTTAAGAGAGGTAGGAGTGACAGGTTGATACTTAGAGTAGAAATGCCCGTGGGGGGTTCCAACTTGATGTTTGTTGGGGGCCTCCAAAATGCACCTGGTCGTAACTGGGAGTTCAGTCTTTTATGATGCCATTGCAGAAATTTTAAGGTGTGAAAAAAAATTCAAGGAGCTGTCCTTATCAACAAAATAAAATATAAAATCAATACATTTTTCTGTCAATGACTGTGTAATTTGGTATCGAGTGTGATAAGCATGTTATTTCCAAATCCAAGATTTTGTGATTAACACTTGCTTCACTCTTCCATCTAAAATGTAGTATCAGGGATTAAATGTTTCGTATTCATGTGATGCTCACTGCAGTAGTCTGTTAGTGCAGGGCCACTGACCTCGACAAGGAAGGATAATGTTGCATCATCCTGAGGAGACCTGAAGTAGTTTACATGCCCTGGCAGCCTCTCTGTACACTTTCCATATTTATATTTTGGTTAACTTGGTAGGTAGACTAGTCTGTAGACTGTCTTCAACTGTAACGCAAACCCAGATTGGAAAAGAAAATGTATTTTATGCTGTAACTGGCTTGTGATTGCGCAAAGAAACTACTAGAAATAATTGCAATAAAGGAATAGAATTGCATTGCAAACATATTAGTTAGTAATGCTAGTAACCTTAGAGGCTTAAATGATCAGTAAATAGATGAATAAATGAATCAATGCTGCATGTATGACTATAGATTTGTAATAAAGAGAGTTGTGTAGAGCACAGTAGGAGATACATTTGAAATTGTTTCTGCCCATGTTTGTAAATTACTTGCATTTGCATTCTTTGGTAAGTTGGCTTGATGTCCCTTCTCTGGGGAAGTAATCAAGGAGCCTGAATCCTCATCACTAACACTGGAGAGGGACGTTCACTGGGAACAAAAATGGATACAGCTAGCATTTCCACATGCAGCTGTCTGCATCAAGCACAATTTCCCTTAAAGGCACACATGGAGCACACTCATTCTGGGGTCTGGATTTCTCTCTCTGTCTCTCTCCAGGTCCTGAATAAGACTCCCCACTGGCACAGGTATAGAGTTGAGTTCAACCAAGTGTCCCAGTCAAGTCCTCTAGCACTCTCTCTGTGAAATCAGTGCTTTGTGTCCCTGCTCCAGGCAACTGACACACACACACACACATGCTCACTCACTCTGAAATTGATTTTCACATAAACACCTGGGAAAGGCTGGCACAGGTTTACTAGCTATGTCCCCTTCTGCCCAGACTATAAGGTAGTTACTGCCACCAGACACTCCAAAGCCAGCTGCTCTAAGGCTCTTACAAGGGTACCTAATTATACTGAGTGAAATCAATATTGGTACAAGTGGTAGTGTTTTGACCAATACAGTAAGACTTTCTGTTTCAGGAGTGGCCACAGAGTCACCAAATAGATACGAGTACTCTCAAAGGTTAAAATATTTTCAAAAGGACTAGCTAGAATGAAAAGTTTAAACTTGTTTAATAATAAATAATACAAGAACATACAAATACGGAATATCTGTTTACAATAAACACCAGAGTTTCAGTCACAGGAAATATTAAAATAACACAGATGAATAGATTCATACAAATAACAGAAAAACAGTACTTAACTACTGTCACTATATTTTCTTGACTGATCTAAAGAATGAATGTTCTCTGGTTCAATTACTAGAGAAAGGCAAGATGAAATAGGTGAGGGATCCTTCTTTGTCAGTTTCCAAAAACAGAGTGCAATGAGACTTCAGTCTCATCTAGTATTAAAACATAATTTTTTGTCCTGGTTTACAGAATGATATCACACACATCTGGTCACCTGATTTCTGGTTCCAGTACTACCCCCATTGCTAGAAATTGAATCAGTATTTAGCACATGTGTTAGTGTACACAGAGATTTGCTGAGATGTGTTATAGCATCTGGAAGCTATAAAACACTTTCACTGTTCTTACAGGAGCTAATAAACCACTCTCTGGCACAGACATATTATGTCTCTGGCTGCAGTCAGAATGGTCAGATACAATCTTTATGGCCTAAATGAAGTAATTTCATTTCTTACTCTTTTTCAAAGTTAGCTGGACTGAGATTAACCTGACCTCTTCCACTATCCTCTGGTAAAACATACATTTAATCAGTTACAGTACAGTCAGGACCCACTGTTGGTACATTTTTAACATAAGCAGCTTTACAAATACATTTTCAACACAAGCATCTGTACATATCAGTTTGATATACAAATGACATACAGTTCTTTACAAAATTCCCGCTAGCTGTGCTGGCATATGCTAAACACCCACTACCCTACTTCTCCTGGCATATCTGGCAATACCTCACATCGTCACAGGTAGTCTTTTAGTTTCACTTGAAAGGTCACTAGTTTATGCTCATTTGCAGACTGCTGATGAGATTTGGTCCCATCAGGCAGGTGCTGTTTTAAAGAATGTCATTTCACAGTTTACAATCCCAGTACTAGGTAGTGTACGTTCGTTGCAAATTTATGTAGAGAGTTGTTTCCAGCAGGCTGTAGCAGTTTTAGAGAGGGCTTTTCACTAACTGCAAGTCCAAAAAAAATCTCATACTGGTGGTAGATTTTTTTATAAGTCAGCATTTCAAAGTACATGGTAATACAGTGACACTCTACATAACCAAGGAGAAAGCCATATCCTTCCAACTCTGCAAAAAAAAAAAAACACGATTTGAGAAAGGCTACTACAACTCATACATCTTTCAGCAGTTTTACATGATCAGCAGATAATCTAAGCATGAAAAAAATTGGCACATGAATGGAAACTGTAGCCACATGTTTTGTATTGATGTAGGATCTCACAGAAATGGAATGGTTTGCTTCATGTCACAGTATTTTGCTGTTTCATACCTTTCAGTGCAGTTGTCCATCATTTGATCTCAGACAAATGTAGTGTAACATTTTCTCCACCCACAGTTAAGCAATTCCAGACTCCATAATGCTAGCCACCCCTTTCAGTTAATATAGAACAAGTCTTCACGGCTCTCTTAAAAGATAACTGATATGTAAGATCTGATCATATACTAGGTTGCCTGATTATTAGTACAATATGTGGCCTACCTGAACCCCCATTTGACCATTTTTATTTAAGCCTCTCCACTGGTTACATTTCCGAAGCTTGGAAATCAGACAGTATAGTGCTGTTACATTGGGATGGCCTAGCCATGTCCCCTGGGACCTGTAGACATGTTAATCTCACTTGACTCATGTAAAGTTATTAAACATATAATCTCAGATTTTATTAATCTGAACATTGAAAATGTTTTAACCCTGGACCATTATCAGTTTGACTTTGTCAAAAGAAAGTCCTTCCTCTTTAGTCTCATTTTTTTTGAAAAAGTCACTGAAGCAGTGGATAATGGTTAAACAATACATGCAACATATCTGGGCCTGGCCAAAGGCTTTTGACAGTATTCCTCAATGCAGGCATTTGTTGATAGACCTGCAGGTCTGAATGTAAATCCTTATTGTGTGGTGGATAGCTAATTGGTTGTCTGATAGAACCCATGTGGTCACAGTATCATGTCTGAGAGCACAAAAGGTTGCCATTGGTATATCACATGGCTTAGTGTTGGGCTCTGTCCTTTTAAGTTAACACTCCTGGTTTATTGTTACCAGGTTTGCAGATGATTATAAATTAAGTGTCTTTATTTGATCTTCCACTGACTCACAGTTGCTCCAACATGGATTAGACCATGTTAAGGATTAGTGCAAGGAGTGTTTAAATCTCTTATTTAATTGAAAATTAGCTTGTTAATTGGTCAGGATTCATGTGTCTGGAGTCTTTGTTATGTCTACCAGATTTTCCAGTAATAGTAGCACAATCACTTCCGTAACAGATATCCTTCAGTTAGGACGAGTAGGAAGAGAGACATTTACCCTTTGTAAATTTAACTAATTGAACTTTGATGAAGAAGCACACACAGTGGAATTAAAATGCCTGCCATAGAAGTTTGTTTTCTAGTTGCTCTGGCTTGTGATGAATTGATTTCAGATTTGCAAACTTTCATATACAAGCCATCTCACTTTGCTCCATATTGAAAGGGTGTAATTGAATGAAGGCAAATTTTACAGGCCAAAAGTTGTATCATCTGTAACATTTTATCATTGTATATAGCTTTCCATTCTTTTTCCAAACTGTCAGAAAGAAGACTAGCTTGTGCATTTGCTCTGTGCAGACAGATCAGATATTAATTTAGAAGAGCTAATGAATTCAGAAAAAAATATTAACTTTCAATTTTGTTGAAGAGTTGACAAACCAGGCCTACCACTCAGTAAAGACACTATAAATGGCTGGCACACTATATTGCCTTTTGCTATGGCAGGTATGATAAACTTTTGCAAGATGGTACTAACAGCACACTTCACTAAGGCAGAAAGGTACATCATCACCATACTTCACTGATGTTTCTGTACATACTTTCACAAAACACTATGTCCCATGAGGTCAGTTTAGGGGTAGAGCAGGTTTTGGCATGGCTGTACTACAGGAATTCTGCAACTGTCCACCTCATTTGTTATTGCTATCACTGCTTGAGGAGCTATTTAAATATAATGATTTTTGTTACAATGGCTGTCCTTGAAGAAGATAGTACAGTAAAGTTAGTGAGGATATGCTTGTGTGTAATACTTGATCCTTCCAAGTGGGACCCAGAGGTGTTAGAACCTATAGAGTAGCTCTTAGAGAAAAGGTGTCCAAGGCTTGTATCCATGGAGGCATAATGTGAGCATGATGATGATGTACTTGCGTGCTTGGGACTGAGGAGTTAAGCTCTTGGAGACCCTACCTGCATTATAATGTCCTCACTTATCCTTCACCTCCATGTTAATAAATCTGTTAACTGGTAGTTGTAAAACCTTCTCTGGAGAGAGGGGCGATCCCTTCCCCCAAAATTAACAGGTCACATTGTAATGTCATATATTAACATTGGGAAGTGGAGAACAATGGTTTTGGAAGCCAAGTAAGATTGGAGGTCAGGTGGTGCCTAGGTTGTTTTTTCACAGTGTAGCTGTAATACATTATTCATGAAATGTGGAAAACTTGTTCATAGGATTTGACGTGTGAATTGTAGAAACTGATGTGCATATAACTTTATGCCATTACATGATAATGATTCAGTATTTTTTTTTGCTTTGTTGAAAAAGCCAATAAGCAGTACATGGTATGACTACTGGGGCGCTGATTATGGCACTTACAACTACAACCCTTACATTGGAACTGTTGGAATACCAGTTGCGAAACCACCGGCAGCGACTGAGAAGAACGGATCCCAGAGTGTATCTGTGTCTGTGTCTCAAGGTATAATTGACCAATAGTAGTAGAGATAATTTATTGAGGAGATGAATATAAACAGTATAATATAACTTGAATCCAGTAATGGTCAAATAATTCTGTCTTGGGTTTGTCTAGTTCCAGTTAGTAACCTTTTATGATTTTAACATTTTTAATTAGTGTTAGTGAACTCCTCAGCATGTTGTCCTTTTATTGTTGATATGCTGTGTTACCTGTTTTGCCTTAATGTTACTTTTTTAACTTTGAAAATTAAGCAGATTTTAGTTTTCATTTGTTCTAGAAAGAATAATGTCCAGCAATAGACATTTTTTTGTTTTTCCTTTTTATTTTTAAGCATTGGATGCCCGCCTTGAAGTTGGATTGGAGCAGCAGGCTGAGCTAATGTTGAAGATGATGGCTACTCTGGAAGCTGACTCCATTCTTCAAGCCCTGACCAGTACATCTCCCACAAGTAATTTGTCTTCAGTTTTCAAAAATATGTGCAAAATACTGTTGTAGCTGTTTAGATAACTTCTCATTTGGCATTCTAACACAAAATGAGATGTTATTTTAAGATTCTGATCTGTTTAACCAGAGGTAGTGTGCAAGCCTTTCTACAAACATTGTGCAGACTGTGGAAAATGTCAATTTGTCTATTTTCCTGATTTGCCTTGGATACAGTTTGGAAGGGCATTGTGATAAAACTTTATGATGTACTAGTGTATAGACATGTTAATATTTTAAAGATCTGCTGTGGGTCTCTCATTTAATAAGCAAGCCTTTCTTTTAAATCTGCCCTCCTTCCTTTAAAGGTAGCTGTCAGCCAGCATGTCAGAGTCTGTTATATTACTTTGGATGAGCAACTGTCTAGAAAAGAAGGGTTAGATTCTTCCTTATTTCTTTCCTGCTTACTTTTTG